>NW_027669633.1:0-100000 GCF_964212035.1 Myotis nattereri | reverse complement strand
TAATCTTGGTTGTAGGTTCTTGGCATTCATCACTTTGAGTATTTCTTGCCACTCCCTTCTGGACTGCAAAGTTTCTGTTGAGAAATCAGCTGACAGTTGTATGGGCACTCCCTTGTAGGTAACTGACTTTCTTTCTCTTGCCGCTTTTAAGATTCTCTCTTTGTCTTTTGCTCTTGGCATTTTAATTATGATGTGTGTTGGTGTGGTCCTCTTTGGATTCCTTTTGTTCCAGGTTCTCTGTGCTTCCTGGACTTGTAAGTCTATTTCTTTCATCAGGTAGAGGAAGTTTTCTGTCATTATTTCTTCAAATAGGTTTTCAATATCTTGCTCTCTCTCTTCTTCTGGCACCCCTATAATTCGGATGTTGGTACGCTTGAAGCTATCCCAGAGGCTCCTTACACTATCTTCGTATTTTTGGATTCTTTTTTCATTTTCTTTTCTGGTTGGGTGTTTTTTGCTTCTTCGTATTTCAAATCTTTGCCCTGATTCTTGCAATCCTCTAGTCTGCTGTTGGGAGTCTGTATAATATTCTTTATTTCAGTCATTGTATGCCTAATTTCTAGTCGGTCCTTTATCGCAACCTCGAGGGTCTCATTAGATTTCTTGAAGACCTCATTAAGTTTATTGGCAGTTTCTAGAAAATTCTTGAAAAACCTTAAAAGTGTGGTTTTGAACTCTATATCCAATAGTTTGCTTTCCTCCATTTCTATCATTTGTGTCCTTCTTCTTTGTCTCCGCATTTTTTATGCTTCCCTGTGTTGATAAAGTGGTTTTCTGTGCTGAGTGTCCACTAGGGCCCAGTGGTTCAGCCTCCCCAATTACCTGAGGAGGACACTCTTGGTGCACCCCCTTGTGGTCTTTGTGCACAGTCTTGTTGTAGTTAAGCCTTGATTGTTGTAGTTATCACTGGGAGGAATTGACCTCCAGGCCAATCGGCTGTGAGAATCAGCTGTGTCTGCAGAGGGAGAACCTCTGTGCTGGACACACCCCTCTGGGGCAAGACTTGCTTCAATGGGGCTTTGGTGCTCACCGAGTCTTCCCCCTGAGTGCAACCCAAGCATGTGCAATGACAGCAAATTAGATTTTTTCTTCCTTTCCCTTACTCTCTGAGTATTTTTACTGTGAACTTGATTTTTATTTATTTAACACTTTGCAACCAAATATAATCATGTGCTAATATAGTCTTATAGCCTTAAATTTAAGTCTTATAAATTTTTTTGGCAATAACTAATTGAATTACTCAAGTGTTTAAATATTACCATTAAATGGATAAAGAACAGTGCAAAAAAACGATGATATAGAAAATAAATGAAATGTTTATTTCCCTACCATTATCTTCACTATATGTTAAAACATATATCTAGCTACTGGGATCATTATATATTGTTTTTATTATTTCTCTTAAATTTTAGGATAAAAGCTTTGTTTTTTTTAAAAAAATTACTCAATAATCAATCAAACACTAAAATTCCAATCAACTCACCTGTTGAACAGGACTATCAACTGTAAAGGCCTTGTAAAGAGCCAATGCCTGGCTTTTACTTCCTTTGCTCCAGATCACCATATTTCCAGCCACATAGAGTTCCTCGTCATCATCCACTTCTCCAATTTCATTTCCACCTCTCCTTAACTGGCAGCTTTCCTTAAAAATTTACATATGTAAGACATGTTTACGCGGTTTTTATTTCTTTTGCAACATTATGGAGCAAGATTTATTAATTAAAATTGAACAGCAATCCAGATACAAGTCTCCTACTCTGTCTGTGGAGTAAGACTCAGTCCATGCCCAACTCTTAGGTTTAGTGCCACTGATTAACAGAGGAGGGGGTGTGGGTGTATGTATCATACTGTATCTTACAGGATTTCAAAAATGGGAATTTACCTCAAGAATTCTCTATATTAAGTATTTTATTATTACATTACCATTTTATGCTGCCAAAAACATAAATAAACAAAAACTAGACCTTACCTATATATCAAAAAATTAAACCAACATTCTTGGGAGACTAAAGACATATTAAGCATATGCGGGGTGAAGCAGAGATGGCAGTGAAGTGCACATGGGACACTGGGGGAGCTTACCCACCATGCAGACTTCCCTGCTTCACAACTGCATATGCATTCACCTTCCTGCCCTTGTGCCAACCATCAAAATGAACAGGGCAGAGAAAGGTTTGGATTCCTAACTACAGACTTCCGCTCCTGGAAATTTTGGTATCCCAAAAGGGATACAGAAATGGAATTAAGATTAGAAAGACTGACTGTTTAACATGCACAGGGGAAGTATCTCATTCCCCTATTTAAAAACTAGTACTGTATCTACTTATGTGGCATTTCTTTTCTCCTCTAGAAACATGTAATTTTTTGGCAGCAGGGACCATTGCTAACTCTACTATCTAACCATCAAATAACATGAAATCTGGTCCCACATACTAAGTGAAGAAAAAGAGATTTAAATGGACCATAATCATAGTGACTCTCATTATAAATCCCTGAGTTATATGTCTAAACAGCCATGACACTATAATACAATTAAGGTCATTATTTTTAGCTTTGACAAAAATGACCAAATCTTAACCTATACCCTAGAAGTAGCATCATACTCATTTCTCAGTTGCATCTGGGTAGCCTTAAATTACAGGTAGATCGAATCTCTCTACATTTCAAAAGCAAACTGAGAACCTTGATAAAACCTTCTGTTTTTCGTGGATTGGAACCTCCTGCAGGGATCCCACCAAGCCAGCAGCACCATCAGAGGACCACAACTCAGAGGCTGGGTGCAGCTGCCGAAGCTGAAGGTTCAAAGAATTAGGGTGGTGTCTGCAGTGGTCTCGACCAAAAGGAACAAATTCCTGCAAATCCCCAGCTGCAATCATTGTTTCCCTTTCTTCAGAGAAGTTCAACATGGCTTTCAGATATCAATATTATTTCTGTGTGAATTCAAACACATTCTGGACCGCTGTTGGAATCAAAACGAGAAGAAAATTATCAGAAGTTTACAGAAGAGCCATTAATCCTTAGGTGAGTGTCATACAATCCTATCACATTGTAGGTGTACAAGTAATCATAACATCAAAGGGCATTCCAGATCTGATTCTTTCAGGTAATTAGTTACCATTTCATAGTTACCTTACACTACCAGAACATAATTAACATTACAGCTACATGTTAGTTGCTGACAAAATCAACTGTAGGAAATCACTGGGCTGAGAGATAAGCACTTATGTCTGACAATATTGATCCTACATTTCCTACTACTACTCACTAATTTCTCCACATTTCACATTTAAGGATTTAGACAAGTTTTACTTTATAGTAAATGGCTCTCAACATTTAAGGGCATTTCTGTTCAAATGCTGGAACAACATTTAAAAAGCACACCTAACAGATCACTGGCATATTGAAATGAAACAAACAAAAACAACATATCATTTCTAATTCATCAAAAGTTGAACCACTTGGTGCTTTAAGAAACTATTAAATGTCATCATTAATTTTGAGCCTCAATCTACCTAACCATATAATTGCAAGCAATTCCAATTTCTGGTGCAAACCCAAAAGACCAAGGCATGAATCAAATTACTGGCAATGGAACAGTCATGATTGTTTGCAAACTTAACAGTTCTAGCTTTGAAAGAACATAATCTACTACAGTTCAGCTTATTACTACAAAGAAGTGAATGAGCTGTGGGTGGAAACAGCCCTCACCCATTACCTCCAGAACATTTCTACGAACAGTAACTGACAGCCAGTCAAATTTGGCCACTGTAGAAGGTGGATGGACAGCTCTTATAAGGAAAACGGTTTTGTGGCGTAGAGGTTAAGCTGCAATCCTCAAATACAGGAATCAAAACAAACATTCATGTCAGCACTAGACAACCTTTAAAAACAGTGTTGGAAATGGCTTTCACATCACAAACAGTTTAATTTGACTTGGTTTCTCCTCTGAGGTCTTTTTGGCACCAGCGGCTTTCTTGGCTGAAATATCTGAGCCTGTGGTTCCCATGCAGCTCCTCTAGGGTTGCAGTTACGTTTTCTGTGAATTAAGTGTTATTCCTGAGAGAACGGTTATGTCACATTCATGACACTTTTTCCTCCTGATAAGTCAGTTTTGAGAACACTTAAACTTGGGCCATGACTGAGATAGTGCCTGTGGGAGCCTAATCAGAGTACGCCGGATGTTCAAGGCCAATCTGAGCAGGAGAATCCTAATCAGGATGGTCAAGGCCAATCTAAGCAAGGACACAGAGATTGTACTGTACACACTGGGCAGGAGTACCTTACTATAACCCAAATACTGATGTCACTATTTGGCAGGAAGCCTTTGTGTCTAAGTTAGTATAAATGTGTTACTAACCAGCCAGTGGGTGGCTGCTTGGTATGGTTCCTGTTTGCTACTGTATTAGCAAGGGCTGCTTGGCGCAGCCACTGTGTGAAGCTACTTTGAAGAACTGTTTTGTCTGATGGTTCCTTGTTAGCAATAGCTACATGGCCTGCAAAAGAGACTCTCCTGCCCTAACCGGTTTTGCTCAGGGGATAGAGAACAGCCTGCAGACTGAAGGGTCCCAGTCAAGGGCATGTACCTTGGTTGCAGGCACATCCCCAGTAGGGGTTGTGCAGGAGGCAGCTGATCAATGTTTCTCTCTCATGATGTTTCTAACTATCCCTCTCCCTTCCTCTACGTAAAAAAAATGAAAATATTTTTTTAAAAAGACTCTCCTATATGCCTCTGTCTTCTCATGTCCTCTTTGTCTACTACCCAGTGTTCACGTGGGTACAGCCCCTGGCAGAGGACTGTGCACCCCACAGTGCCTTATAAAACTTACACAAAACACCCATAAAATCCAGCCGACCTTCCTATGTTCTAGTCAACGGGTTAACCAACATATTAACTCTGAGAGGAAGCCACAGAATCAGTAATTAAAGAATCGCCTGCACAGAACAATGACCACTTTGTGCTGATTAGTATATTTAGTTCTTTGCAGCCCCAACTGTGTGTGCGCTTCCCGGCGCCCTATAACAGCCCTGCGTTGAACTGATGCGCTCCCATGGAGACTGCGGCCTCGCTTCCTGGGAACACAGACCTTCCAAGAGCACACGAGGCGGTTCGGTGGGGACCCGAAGGCACAGGAGGCACCTGAGCCAGGTCTGGGCAGAAGGGCCGCGTCCAGGGCCTCAGGGTAGGCAAGACCTGCGGGCTGAGCTGGGGCCTCAGCAGCGCTGGCCATGGGGCAGGCCAGCCCAGAGCTGTGGCAGCAGGGACACTGCACTCAGCTGGGAAGGAGGCCTGGGGGAGGGGTTGGGGTGGAGCAGCGCGGGGAGGGGCGGCGCAGAGCCCAGCTCCCAGGCCAAGCCACCCTGGGCCGTCGGGCACAGGGTCAGGGACATGGGGAGACCAGCAGCGCCACCAGCCAGGCCGCGCCTGAGTCACTCAGGATGCACAAGGCTCAGGAGCCCAGCTGCGCCGCCCGGGGCCACAGCAGAATGGGTCACAGGGACTCCGCCTCCCCTGCAGCATTTCCTTGCCTTCTGTCCCCAGCTCCGGAGAACTGGCAAGCAGCAGCCAAGGACCCTGGGAGTTAGCTCCTGCTCTAAAACCAAAGGATGGGACTCAACTCTCTAATTCGATTCTTTGCACAGAAGTATGACTGGTCTGAATGACTTGGTCTGAATTCTTTGCATTATAAGCAGCTTTACCATGAGATGAACTATCAGTAAAAACAGTGACTGCTCTAGGAATAGGTTTCTGCCTATTTCAACTAAGTTCCACTGAATATTCTTTGATTTTCATTTGCTAATTTAAATCAGTCTAAAATAAGACTTATTTCCTAACTTCCTTTCTCACTGGGGACAGTAAATGAAACTAATAGGATTTCTGCTATCAGTCTTTGAGTATCTACACTAATAAAAGAGAAACATGGTAATTGGCATATGACTGCTACCCTTTTCATTGGCTAATCATCGAGATATGCAAATTAACTGTCAGCCAAGATGGCGGCAGGCAGCCAGGCAGCTTGAAACTAACATGCAGCTTGCTTGCCTCAGTGAGGGAGGATCGTTGGAGGAAACCAACTTTCCCGCCTGCGGCTGCAGGCCTCGGAGCAGGCAGTTTAAGAAACATTGTAACAAATACCGCTGGACTTCAACCAGCAGATTCGCAACATTGTAAGCAAAGGCCAGAACCTACTTTCAGCCGCGGAGGCCTAAGAGCTGGAGCCAAGCCTCAAGGTAAAGCTGGCTCAGAATAAAAAAAAAAGAAAAGAAGGAGGGGTTGGGAATTTCAGTCACTCCCAGCCTGAAAACAGCCCTCAGCCCCTCACCCAGACTGGCCAGGCATCCCAGTGGTGACCCCCACCCTGATCCAGGACACCCTTCAGGGCAAACCAGCCAGCCCCACCCATGCACCAGGCCTCTACCCTATATAGTAAAAGGGTAATATGCCTCCCGGCACCGGGATCAGCATGACAGGGGGCAGCGCCCAAACCCCCGATCGCTCTGAGGCTCTGTGTGTGACAGGGGGCGGGGCCCCAAGTCCCTGAGCAGCCCTGCTCTATGCCTGATAGGGGGGAGCTCCCCAATCCCCCCCCCACCCACGGGTCCTGCTCTGTGTGTGATGGGGTAGAGCCATAACCTCCCCATCGGCCCAGCCCTGAGTGTGAGAGTGGTGGTGCCCCAACCCCCTGATTGGCCCTGCTCTGTGTGTGACGGGGTCAGCACCCCAAACCCCTGATTGGCCCTGCTCTGTGCGTGACAGGGGGTGGCGCCGCAACCTCCCCATCTACCCAGCCTTGAGTGTGACAGGGGACGGTGCCCCGACCCCCCAACTGGCCCTACCCTGAGCATGACTGAGGGTGGCATCACAACCTCCCAATCTGCCCTGCTCTGTGCATGATGGGGCGGTGCCCCAACTCCCCAATCAGCCCTGCTCTGATCCCGACCAGGGGCTGCACCTAGGGATTGGGCCTGCCCTCTGCCACCCGGGAGCAGGCCTAACCCAGCAGGTAGTTATCTCCCCAAGGGTCCCAGACTGCCAGAGGGCACAGGCAAGGCTGAGGGATCCCCCTCCCCACCGAGTGCACAAATTTTTGTTCACTGGGCCTCTAGTATTGACATAAGCTTTGTTTAGGGAGGCAGAATGGAAATTGTTTACTTTTCTTTTTGAGGCCTAATACATTTATTTTTAATTGCAGTTTTCTAGATATTTGAAGGGAATCTCCTCCTGTTTTTTCTTCCAGAGTAATTTCTAGGCCACAATTTGGGAGTTTCTTTTAAAAGCTTTTTTATTTCTTTTAAATAGAGCTACAAACTTAGTTCCTTTTAAGAAATACCTCTAAAAGAGAGGTATGCTGGCCAATACTGCAATGCATACAGATTAAGTAAAAGTAAGTCTCTTTTTTTATGGTGTCTTATTAATGGTGAGATTTAATATTTGAATAACTTTTTGTTTACCTTGTAAATAGTAGCAGAAGAGACTTAAAAATGTCTCCTTTTTCTTAAGCTTAAAATTTACTTTTAAACAGCATTCTTTTGGCTGGTGCTCATTTACATAGGTACACTCTGGACTCTGTTAGAACCAATTGCTAATAAAATATCTGCTTCTCATATAACTGAGTTTATATGAGAACTTGATTATATTGTAAAAAGCTAATTTGTTAAGTGACTAAAGTATGCACCCTTATTGAGAAAGCAAAGTAAGTGAACTTATACATTTGACCTATGAACTACAGATGTTGCACTGCCCCCTGGCCTATCTAAAGATCAGGCTGTCAGGGCTCCCATCTTAAAATTCTGCTGCTGAATAGTCCCATGTTTCTTAAGAAGTATTCAGCAACTTTTTCCTGCCCTCCCTTAGAGGTTGAAACTTTTATAACATTTAAAATATGTGTATGTAAAGAGAACACAGTTATTAATTTTTATTTGATGAACTGCAAGTGATTTCAAGTATATTAGTTTGGCGTAAATTGGTTTAAAGATATTTCTTTTCCTAAAATATTTCTTTTAAGAAGAGAGTAAACCCTTGAATTATTCCAGGGCACTTGAAAACTTTCAAAGCTATCTCTTGGTTAAAGTCTTGAAATTTAACATGGAAGGACTATCACAAATATGTGTAACCCAAAGATTACATTATACATTTGTTGCAATTATTCTAAAATAGATCAATAAAATTTAAACTGGTTTTTATATTAAAAATTAATTTCAGACCATAGAATTAATCCTCTTTTTTAATCAGTCCAATAAAATATTATATATTAGTTTGAAATTTTACCACACATAGTACACATAAGGACTACAATATCTTTTTTACTACTAATTTTTTCCAAGAGAAATCACAAGAATTATTTTTCTTGATAATGAAATTCTAAACTTTATGCATTTTATCATTACAAGCATATAATTTCTGCCAATTGAATTTGAACTTTTAACTCTTGGAAGCCTTAAATTTTAGGTGGCAAGTTAAATACTTAGCATTTCTTAGATTAGTAATACCGTCACATTTTTAAGGATATATTTCCAATAAAATTAACAAAGACTTATTTAATTAATAGATTCATTTTGTGCTTTATTTTTTTCATTTTGGTACACTCAAAATAATATTTCAGTATTTTGTTATTTCAAAACATTTAGAGATTTAGTAAGTTTCATTCCTTAATGTAACCAACTCCAAATTTTTAAGTTACCAAAAATTTAAAAAATATGTTTAGAGATATGAGGTTGCCAAAGAAGTAGGGGAAGAAGGGATGAAGGCCTGTAGCCATTTGAATTTTAAAACCACCACATTTTTCATTCAGAGATAAAATATAAGGTTGCTCTACCTGGTTCTCCACTTGTACAGGGAGAAGATCCACTGGACCTTTCCACCAACAGAGATTGCAGTCAGCCCTCTCCTCAGTGACTACACCCTCACCATCAATATATTTATTTATAATTATTATTGAAAAGCTTTGCCACAAAGCCTTCATTTTAGTTATATCTATCTATTTAACTTTTAACAATTTTGAGCTTCCAAAGCCAGTTATCATCATCTAAGGCGCTTTACTTTGGCAAATTTTGCAGCAGAAAAAACTTACTGGCTTTCATTGGCTTTAACGTGAAACTCGGAATATGGTCCATTATTATTTAAGAACTGCCCCTTATTATGGAAACACTAATCTTATTGCCTAAACACAGCCTGTATATTTTCCTTGTGTCATTTCACCATCTTATTAAGAAAAACAGTCTTGTGTTTGTACTATAACATCTGTGAGGAAATGGGGGTCAGTCCAAGAGGCCATCCAAAATCAGGTGGGGTGTGACTTCTCTTAAGCTAGTGTTTTTCTCTTCACGGGTACAGAAATCCCAGAGATATCCCTTAAGTTGTGAGGAATGTCTCATAAATCCAAATTTCAAATGACGGTCTGGGAAATAAAAGGAGACTTTTAATAACACTCTCGAGAGTGGGCATACATGTTACAGGATCACCAAGAGACTAGTAATTAATGGGTTGGGAGGTGTTTTAGATGTTTAGTAATGGCCTGTCCATCTACTGTTTCTTTTCTTATTAAATTAAATTGAAGGCATGCTTAATAGACTAACAATAAACAACCAAGACAGATTGATAATAATCAACAGACAAGTGCCCATAACATAGAGACAAGGCTTAATGAATCAGAGTAGTTTTCATAGATATTATCCTATTCTGCTCTTCATGGCATTGGCTGTCCTCTAAAGTTATTTTACCTAAAATCTGCCTGTCCCAAGGTGTCATATGGTAATTTTCAGACAAAGCATTAAAGAGTCCTTTTGTAAAATGACTGTTAACCCCGTTTTCTCTAGCTGCTGTGCCTTTCCACACTAGAGTGGAGGACCCAGGGCTTAGGTATTACAGACTTTTGATCCCCAATACGAATTAGGCATAATGCAGTGCGAACAAGAGCACACATAGTTCAAGATGACAATGTTACTTTTTTTCCTTGAGCCTGATTTCAGGGAGTACCTTTTGATATTTTAATTTCTTTATCCTTGAGCATACAAGTAAATGTTTACAATTATTTATTTATTTATTTTGCTTTATAATCAAACTTTCCTTCATTATAGCCTGGCAGAAATGAAAGATTTTCCGCCCACTTTTTGTTTCACTATTTCCAAAGCTGGCATGGGCTTTGTGCACAGAGAATTTTCCCCACCTTTTCAGTGCACTTCTCAGCTTTCTGGTAAAATGTCTTCATTTTTCACTCTGGTGAAATTTCTTCTCCAGATGCCCCCCATTGGGCGCCAGAATGCTGCAACCTTTTGCAGCAAGGATTCAAGATCAGGAAAAGGAGCTGAACACAAATGAATACACTAGACAACAAATATAAGTTTAGAAGACATAGGGGGGCCAGGGAGAGACCTTTCTCTCTAGCAGAGAAGCTCTCTGAACCCTAGCACCCATCAGCTTTTATTCACTTGGATTTAGGTTTCTCATATATGCCCTTTAGTAAAGCAAACAGGGTTATCAGGTTAGGAGATTACCTTCAGCCATTTTGCCAACAGCAGGGTAATATAATGCTGATTTTTCAGCCCTGCTGAATATCAAAGTTCATTGGCCCTCTAAGGGAGATACATGTACATATACATATACATATACATATACATATACATACATATATATACATATACGTATTTCTGTATATTTGTGTATATATACCTTCACACACACACACACACACACACACACACACACACACACACACATATAAATATATGTACTAGAGGCCCAGTGCACAAAAATTTGTTCACTGGTGCGGGGGTGTCCCTCAGCCCCACTTGTGCCCTCTCACAGTCTGGTACCCCTTGGGAGTTGCAAATTATAAGAGTTCATTCTTTGTTACAGCAGTTGAGTTTTCCATTGTATAGATGTTCCACAGTTTTTAATCCGTGCATCTGCTAATGGGCACTTAGACTGTTTCCAAATCTTAGCTATTGTAAATTGGGCGGGTATGAACATACAGTTGCATATATCTGTCCTGATTAATGTTACTCATTTCTTGAGATATATATGCCTAAAAGAGAGAGTACTGAATCAAATGGGAGCTCCATTTTTAATTTTTTGAGAAACTCTATATGGTTTTCCACAATGGTTGCAGCAGTCTGCATTCCCACCAGCAGTGCACAAGGGTTGCTTTTTCTCTGCATCCTCTCCAGCACTTGTGGTTTTTTTATTTTTTTTAATAACAGCTATTCTGACAGGTGTGGATTGGTACTTCTCTCATTTTGATTTGCATCTCTTGGACTGTTAGTGCCTTTGAGCATTTTTTCCTATGTCTCTGGGCCTTATAAAAGTCCCCTTTCAAAAATTGTCCATTTAAGTCTATTGCCCGTGTTTTGATTGGATCGTTTATCTTCCTACTGTTAATTTGTGTGTGTTCCCTGTAAACATTGGAATTCAACACTTATCAGAGATACCATTGGCAAATGTGTTCTACTATGCAGTGGGCTTTCTTGTTGTTTTGTTCAGGATTTAGTTTGCCATGCAGAAGGTTTTTATTTTGATATAGACCATTTGTTTATTTTCCCCTTTGTGTGCGTTGCCTTCGGAGCTGTGTCAGTAAAGATATGCTAAGACATATGTGTAATATTTTGCTGCCTATGCAATCTTCTAAGATTTTTTTATATAGATTCCCAACTAACGTTCAAGTCCTTTCTCCACTTTGAGTTTATTTTTGTGTAAGGTGTATGTTGGTGGTCTAGTTTCATTTTCTTCCTTGTTTCTGTCTGATTTTCATCATTTATTGAAGAGACTGTCTTGACTCCATTGTATGCTCTTGCCTCCTTTGTAAATTAATAATAGAGCGTAATGACTTGGGTCCACTTCTGGGTTCTCTGTTCTATTTCAGTGGTGTATACATCTTTTCTAGTGGCAGTAGCAGGCAGTTTTGAGAATGGTGGCTTTATAATATAGCTTAATATCTGGTATTGTGAGCCTTCCATATTTTTTTCTTGTTCCCTGGATGGCTGAGGCTATTTTTACTCCATAGGAATTCTTGGAGAGTTTGTTCTTTGTCTGTGAATTATTCTGTTGATATATCAATGGAGATTACATTGAATCTATAAATTGCTTTGGGTAGTAAGGACATCTTAATGATGTTAATTCTACCAACCCATCAACAAGGTATATTAGTCCATTGTTGATATCTTTATCTCCTTTTCAATGTTCTGTCATTTTCCAAGTACAGTTCTTTTACTTCCTTCATTGAGTTTTTTCCTTAATTCTTTTACTGCAATGGTAAGTGGGATACTTTTCTTAGTTTCTCTTTTTATGAGTTCATTCTTGGTGTATCAAAAGACATATTTTTGAGTGTTAATTTTGTATACTGATACATGACCAAATTCACTAATTATGTGCTTTTCCGGTTGGGATGACTTTTATTTCTTCATGTCTGAACACTATGGGAGCACTTCCTGTACTATGTCAAACAGGAATGGTCAAAATTGGCATCACTGTCTTGTTCCTGTTCTTTTAGAGGAAATGGTTTTAGTTTTTGCCCATTCAGTATGATGTTGGCTGTGGGTTTCTCATACCTTTATCATGTTGAGGTATACTCCATCTATTACCAAGTTGCTGAGAGTTTTTATCACAATTGGGTGTTGGGTTTTTTCCAGTTCTTTTCCTGTGTCTATCGATATGATCACGAGATTTTTGTCTCTCAGTTTGTTTATGAGTTGTATCACGTTTATTGATTTGTGAATATAATACCAGCCTTGCATCCCTGGTGTATATCCCACTTGATAATGGCATTTGGTCCTTTTAATATAATGCTGGATGCTATTTGCTAATACTTGGTTAAGGACTTTCGTATCTGTCATCATCAGCTATATCGGCCTGTAATTCTCTTTCTTTGTAGTGTTTTTACTTTGTTTGGGAATTAGAATAATGCTGGCCTCATACAAAGAGTTTGGAAGTATTCTTTCCTCTGATTTTCTGAAATAATTTGAGGAGTATAGATTGTAGTTTTCTGAATGTTAGGTAGAACTACCCTGTGAAGGTGTCCAGGCCGGAGCTTTTGTTGGTTGCAAGCGTTTTGATTACTGCTTCCATTTCATTAGTTGTTATGAGCCTATTCAGGTCTCTTAATTCTTACTGAATCACATTTGGTAGATTGCATTTTTTACTGACTTCATCTATTTCATCCACATTGTCCAGCATTTTGGCATATAGCTATTTATAGTATTTTCTTACAATCCTTTGAATTTCTGTGGTGCCAGTGCTTACTCCTCCACTCTTGTTTCTGATTTTACTTATTGGAATCATATGTGTTTGTTTCTTAATGAGTCTGGCTAATGGTTTATCAATTTTGTTTATCCGTTCATGGAACCAGCTTTTGGTTTCATTGAATTTTTTGTCTCTCTTATTTTTTCTGCTGTAATCTTTATTTTTTTCCTTCCTTCTACTTACTCTGGGCTCTTCTTGTTGGTTTCTTTCTAATTCTTCAGTTGTAGGGATAAATAGTTTATTGCTGATTTTGTTATTTTTCTGAGATATGTCTATAGTGCTATGAACTTCCCTCTCAGAACTGCTTTTGCTGTTTCCCTGAGATTCTGTGTTGTTATTTGTTCATTTTCCTATTTTTCCAAATAATCTATGATATTTTCTTGATCTCACTGTAACAAGTTCATTGTTTATTAGCCTTCTATTTAGTCTCTAAGTGTTTAAATGTTTTTGGGTGTTTTTACTCTATTTGATTTCTCATTTCACTCCACTGTGATCCAAGAAGATGCTTGATATGATTTAAAACTTCTTGAACTTGTAGGGACTTGTTATGTGTCCTACCATGTGGTCTATCTTTGGGAATGATCCATGTGCACTTGAGAAGAATGTATATTCTGCTCTGTTGGGGTGAAATGTCCTAAAATGTAAATTAAATCCATCTGATGCAGTGTGTTCTTTAGAGTCTCTGTATCATTATTTTGTCACATGGAAGACCTATCCAGTGAAGTCAGAGGAGTGATAAAAGTCTGCTACTATGACTGTCGTGTTTTCAGGCTCTCTTTTAAAGTCCCCTAGAAGTCTCTTTGTTTTTTGTTTGTTGGTTTGTTTGTTTGATATATATATCTACCTACCTGACTGACACCAGTCTGAACCCTCTTAGCCAATAGTTAAGAAATAAAGGAAGCCAAGATTATTCCACCCTATAGCTGCCTTTTGGGATATTGATTTTCAGCTCTTTATTTAGAAGCCAAAGTGTCAGAGAGAAACTTTGGGCAACCCCTACCCGCTCCTGCCCAAAAATTCAGAGAGAGAGACCTTCTTCAGAAGATTGTTGCCTTTGCCTGATTGGAATGAAACATGGTAAACAAGAGGGCTTCAGCAGATGTCTATTGGCTAGTTTGCCCTCCTCCCCTGTGACACCATCAATCAGGAGTGTGGGAGGGGTTCCCAGACATTGTTGGTCCCAGGAGGCAGGGTTATAAATTCCAGCAGCTGCAGTTCAGCTCACCCAGCACACCTCCTGAGCCACAGCTGGACAGGGAAGGGACTGGGTCCAGGCTGGCTGGGCCCAGGACCTGGAGAAGAGGGGGAAAACAGAGGGGGATGACTCAGATGAACCTGGAGCTGTGCGAGCTCCATCTGTCATTGAGCAGCTGGCCTTCAGCTGAGTGTTCCTCTCCAAACAACCAACCTCTAACCCAGAAGTTACTCTCATGGGGAGGGCTGTACCCTCTTCGAGTCCAGTCTCTTGGAGGCCCGAATCTGGGTGAAGGGATGCCGCCCAGGGATGGAGGTTCCTGCCTTTCCCTCTGGGCTCCTGGATATTTACGCCAAAAGAATTTTCAAAAGGTGTGGTTCACAGAAATCGGGACACACACTGTGGCGAATGCACTCTGGCCACCCTGAATTCTCTCCGAGATCTTTCACATCGGCTAATCCTGCAGTGTACTGGGAGTGCAGAGGCCATTGCATGTGCCTGTTAGGAAATCAGGAGCCTATTGTACAGTGGGTGTCCTGGAAGCACAAGTCAGCCCCCAATGCCTTCCTGATTTGCCCTCCCTGCTTTGGACCCCTGTTTAATCTCCTTCATCTTAGTGTCTTCACCTGAAAACAACTGACAGCATTAAAGTTCAAACTGTCATGGCATGAGTCAGACTACAACATCAAAAGGCTAAGTTTTCCTTAGTCTGTAAGGGCTGTATGATGCTTAGTTTGAGAATGCAGATTCCTTCATACTTAGGCTTACTGTAGGTGATTGTAGACAAAAGTATGTACCCCTTCCACCTCACCTCTATTTCATCCCCTCACAGGACAGGCTAGACTCAGCCTCTCTCAGCTGTGCAGGAGTGTGTGTATGCACACACACTCTCTCTCTCTCTCACACACACACACACACACACACACACACACACAAACACACAGCAGCTCCTTCAAAAGCATCCAGCTTCCCTCTCTTCCACTACTGAAGGGTTTTTAAGTCATGATCGTGATCATTATTATGCAGTGCTGGTTGACTGACACTTTTCATGTTTCTAAAATGAAAATACATCTTCACCACCAGTCCAGGAGAGGAAATTGTAATAAAGAACCCTGTAAAAAATACAGGAAGATATTTTACAATGACTAGCATTATCATTTTTAGTGGACATGTGGACTGCTTTAAGATATTCATAAATATGATTTGCTGATTTCCCAGGAGAGTAGGGCCCAAGAACTGTTAGTCCCTGTTCCTTATGCAGGCTTACTGTCACCTAGGAACATGGTGAACATTGTGAGGCAATGGGTGAAGCAATGGAATAAATGAATGTTATATTCACATTTAACTTTACAAGAATAGGGTTGCATTATGCAATCAGTCGGGTGGCCTGCATTTTGCTTTTGATATAACAGACCATGTCTTTTTAGTGCATCAACCTCTGCAATGCTGACAAACAACCGGATCATCATGAACATAAGGGTGGACAAACTTCAAATAGATTCCCTTTGAATTTCACCTTCCCTGGATACATCCATTGCCCTCTCTGTCACTGTGCCCCAGTGTCTCTTGCATTCTCAAATTGGCCAAGCACTTTACTCTCTCAGAAATTGTGCAGTCTGTCCTCAAGCCCTGAACAGGATCCTTCCAAGCCCTGATGGCCCCTCCTTGTACAACTCTCAGGCAGAAGTCTACCTACCTCTGTAACTTTCCATACCAGCACCTTTGTTCTCTTGACAGAATTAGTTACAAAGAGCCATTTGTAGATAATGGTCTTGTTGGGTTTTGGTGTGTGTGTGTGTGTGTGTGTGTGTGTGTGTGTGTGTGTGTTTTCTATTGTCATCCTAAACTCTGTGAGGAGAGACTGTGTGTAGCTCTGAGCATGGGATAAGCAGCCACTCAGGAAAAAAATAGTTGCCAAATGCATCAAGGAGAGAGGGGGGAGGGCTATGCTGAATCTCTAGTTCCCAGGTGAAATAGTGGAGTTGTTTCTGTTTCTGCTTTTTATCTGCTCTGCTCTAGGTGACAAACCCAAATCCACTGAGGCTGAGTGCAGTGGCCTCATTTGTCCTCATTCCTCCATCTATGTAGTTGGAAGTCTTAAACTCTGCTAGTTCATAGGCATTGGGAACGTCTGGAGGAATGGAAGGGTAGGAACACACTAGAAGCCAGCCTTACCACCCTGCTGTTACGCTCCACCCCCCTGACCTCTCCACAGCCTATGGTGAAGAGATGCAGGATCACCTGCATGACAGGGACACAGTGTCCTCAGCCCACTCTCCCTCTCAGATAAGGTCTCACAGTTTGCAGAGTCTGAATATTCCCCAAGTCTGAGTGTGGAAGAGAAAGGCAGCACAATGTGTCTGAGGCTGCCTGTCACTACTTGAGCCAAGTTAAGCAGAGACAGCGTTGAACCACACAATGACTGTTTACTCCAAGGATGCGGTCAGTATGGGGAGAGGAGTCGCTCACCCTGGAAATTCAGCTCTCAGCCTCTTGGGGAGAAGATAGCTACCTGTAGCTGCCAGCTGCAAGTGTGACATGCAAAGGGGAGGGGAGGGCCTGCTGTCTGGACCTTCAGGAGCTCAAAGGCTGACCACAAGGTGGCTAATCTTCTATGACCTTAGCAACAGCTCAGCCCCTTCCTGGGATGAGATTGGAATGGTCAGCCTTCCTAAGAAAGACCCCAGGAGGGGGTCAGGGTGCGGGCACAGCTGCCAAATCAAAGCCTGTCCTGTGCCTGGTCTCTTCGCAAAATGCAATTCTTTTCTGAGTAATGGGCCATGGAGGCAGCCTGTTTTCAGTAGAGCCTGTTTCATCCTCCAGTGTCCCAGGGCCTCGTATTTATAGTTTGTAAGTAATGATTAAACAACTGCGGCTCTATTCTTATTACAAGCCCTTCCTCACTATGAGAAGCTGATTTCCAAGGACGCCCAGGAGATGCCTCAGGCCAGCCTGGATGACAGGGCTGGGCCTCAGCTTTGCTCTTCCCCTCTCCCTCTCTCCTCACAAGCCTGACTTTTGTCTCCTAAAGAGACTATGGAAAAGCAGGCAGCAAACCCTGTCAGACTGAGCATGCCAGGCCCCCTGTGTGCCCTGGAGGCGCCACCTGAGAGGAGAGCCCTGGGTTAAGGTTCAGCTAAGGGGCAGCTCTGCCAGAGCCTGAGCACCAGGCTGTGGCTGGTGCCTCCCCACCTCTCCTCAGCTTTGTTGGCCTGCTCCTCCTCAGGAGCCTCCTGCCCAGTCGTTCTGCTTTCAGGCCCAGGTGTGACTTTGCCAAAGTGATTTGTTGGTGAGAGGAGAACCCCTTCCTGAGGCGGGAGGAAGGCAGGGAGGGTGCCATCACCTGAAGGCTTAGGGGAGGTGAGCAGAGCAAAGGCTGGATTCCAGGCTTGTCAAAGAGCTCTGAAGACCCAAACCCCAGGGGTAGACTGAGGAGGGCACCTGTGGAGAGAGACAATGTAATTGCATCTGGCCAGCTCTCCTCTGCCCCGGGGGTTACTAAAATGTCCCCATCCAGACAGTAGGGACAGTGGGCTAGCCCAGGGCAGGGCGCTCTTTTCTAGACAGAGGGCTGCGGTGGGGTGGGAGTGGGGCGCCAAGCCTGGCCAGGGAACAAGGTAGGTAAGTGGCAGCCACAACCACAGACGGAAAGGGGTCCCCAGAAATACAGACAGGGTGTTGAGTGGGAGGTTAGCTGGGGGTCGTGGCCTCCTGTTTCTCCCTCCACATTGGGACCGCCCCCACCCTCATGCCTGGAAGCACAGGGTTTCCCTGACAGCCACCCACCCTCTGCCACCCCTTGCAACCTGGTGGGTGTGGCACAGGCGCCCCTG
The DNA here is from genome assembly GCF_964212035.1 of Myotis nattereri. Classification (NCBI taxonomy): domain Eukaryota; kingdom Metazoa; phylum Chordata; class Mammalia; order Chiroptera; family Vespertilionidae; genus Myotis; species Myotis nattereri. The sequence goes on along the minus strand of NW_027669633.1, from coordinate 81,741 downwards.
TCCCCACCTTCTCTGGGCCTGTTAAGACATGACCCCCCTCCAGCTCCCTGATCTTGGGTTGCTCCTGATCTCGTGATCTCGCGAGATTTCGCCCCCAAAGGAACCAGGGCGCAGCCCCAGGAAGCTTGCCAGGCAGCGCCCCCCACTGCTTCCTTCCCTCCAGCCTCCCAACTTAGCTGGAGACCACGCTGTGAGGAGCGTGGCCTGTTGAAAAGGTAATCGCACACCCTGGGTTCTTGCTGTCTCCAGGGGTGAACTTTCTGTTGCGGGGGTGAACTGCTCTAGTCACTGGCAACCCGCAGCCCCTCCCGCCCCGGCTTTTTCTATCTGAAAATGAGTTCCCACCTGGTTGTCCTGAAGGCCTGAGGTCCAAACCTGGCTCGCTGGCGTGAGGCCTTCCGCTTGCTGCCCCAGAGTGGGAGCTCGCTGAGGGGACTTACACGCAACAATTCATGGAACTCTGGCGTCGGCCTTTATTGTGTGACCTCAGCTGGCCGAGTTTGCAGTTGACCAAGGGGGCCCCCACAGCCCTCGGCGCCAACTCCCCCGGGATCTGGGTCCTCAAGTCTGTGGGCTCTCAGGCCAGCCCAGCCCTGCTCAGGGCGTGGGAGACAGAGAGGGGGCAGAAAAGTGGCTGCTGGACAGTGGAGAGGGCGCTTTCCGCAGAGCACCAGGGCCGTCACTCATCATTGTCCTCTGGTTCAGCTGGTGAGAAAGCGCTGGTCAGGCTGGGACATAAGAGGTGATTCCCACTGAGAGCGGCAGAGCCCTCTCCTGGTGTGAGTGTGCGGGTGCCTGAGTGTGCGTGAGTGTGTGTGAATTCTCACCTGATGATATGTTCCTGGGTTCCTTTTCATTCTTATTACTAATTAAGGTATTACATATGTGTTCTTATCCCCCACTGCTCCCACACCCCCACCCCCACCCCGCAAGCATGTCCTCACGCTCAACACCACCCTTGGTGTTTGAGTCCATTGGCTAGGCTTATAGGCATGCATACAAGCCCTTTGGTTGATCTCTCCCCCTTAACCCCACCCTCCCCTACCTTCCCTCTGAGGGTGATGGTCTGATCCATGCTTCTCTGTCTCTGGATCTGGTTTTGTTCATCGGTTTATGTTGTTCATTATAATCCACAGATGAGTGAGGTCATGTGATATTTCTCTTTCTTGGACTGACTGACTGGCTTTGCTTAGCATAATGCTCTGCAGCTCCATACATGCTGATGCACATGGTCAGTGCCCCTTCCTTTTTTGCAGCAGTGTACTATGCCAGTGTGTAGATGTACCACGGCTTTTTAACCCACTCATCTGCTGACGAGCACTTAGGCTGTTTCCAAATCTTAGCTATTGTAAATTGTGCTGCAGTGAACATAGAGGTATATGTATCCTTTCGGATTGGTTATTCTAGGTTCCTGGGATATATTCCTAGAAGTGGGATCACTGGGTCAAATGGAAGTTCCATTTTTAGTTTCTAGAGGAAACTCCATACTGTTCTCCATAGAGGCTGCACCAGTCTGCATTCCCACCAGCAGTGAAGGTGGGTTCCTTTTCCCCCCCATACTCACCAGCACATGCCCTTTGTTAATTTGTTGATGATAGCCATTCTGACAGCTGTGAGGTGGTACCTCATTGTCCTTTTGATTTGCGTCTCTCAGATGATTAGTGACTCTGAGCATTTTTTCATGTGTCTCTTGGCCTTCCTTTTGTCCTCTTTGTAAAAAATATCTATTTAGGTCCGTTGCCCATTTTTGTGATTGGTTTGTTTATCTTCCTTTTGTTAAGTTGTATGAGTTCCCTGTAAATGTTGTAGATGAAACCCTTATCAGAGAGAACATTGGCAAATATGTTCTCCCATGTAGTGGGCTTTGTTGTTGTCTTGTTGATGGTTTCTTTTGCTATGAAGAAGCTTTTGATTTTGATGTCATCCCATTTGTTTATTTTAAGTTTATTTTCCATTGCCCCAGGAGCTGTGTCTGTGAAGAGATTGCTTCCGTATATATCTGAGACTCTGCTGCCTATGGATACCTCTATTATTTTTATGGTTTCCAGCTTTATGTTCAAGTTATTTATCCATTTTGAGCTTATATTTATGCATGGTGTCAGTTGGTGGCCTAGTTTCATTTTTGCATTTGTCTGACCAAATATCCCAGCACCATTTATTGAAGACACTGTCTTATCTCCATTGTATGCTTTTGCCTCCTTTGTCAAGTATTTATTGAGCTTGGTGGTTTGAATTGGTTTCTGGGTTCTCTATTCAATTCCAATGGCCTATATGTCTATTCTTGTGCCAGTGTCAGGCAGTTTTGAGCACAGTAGCTTTGTAATACAGCTTGATATCTGGTATTGAGATCCCTCCTACGTTGTTCTCCTTTCTCAAGATTGCTGCCACTATTCGTGGTCTTTTTTTAATTCCAGATGGATTTTTGGAGGGTTGGTTCTAGGTCCGCGAAATATGCTGTTGGTATTTTAATGCGGAGTGCATTGAATCTATAGATTGCTTTGGATAGTATAGCCACTTTAATGATGTCATTTCTACCAATCCATGAACAAGGTATGTTCTTCCATCTGTTTATGTCTTCCTCTACCTCTTTTTTCAACATCTTCTAGTTTTCTGAGTGGAGGTCTTTTACCTCCTTAGCTAAGTTTATTCCTAGCTTTCTTAATTTTTTTGGTGGGATGGTAAATGTGATACTTTTTTCAATCTCCTTTTCTGTAGGTGTATTAAAATGCCACTATTGGTGTATAAAAAATGCCATATATTTCTTGGCGTTAATTTTGTACTCTGCTACATTGCCGAGTTCATTTATTAAGTTTACTAAACTTTTGAAGGAGTGTTTGGGTTTTTCTATGAACAGTATCATGTCAATTGCAAATAATGACAATTTACTTCTCCTTTTCCAATTTGGGAACCATTTATTTACTTTTCTTGTGTGATCACTGTGACTAGGACTTCCAGTAATGTGTTGAACAGGAGTGGTGAAAGTGGGTGTCCCTGTCTTGTTCCTGTTCTAGAGGGAAATGGTTTTAGTTTTTGCCCATTGAGTATGATGTTGGCTGTAGGTTTGTCATATAAGGCTTTTATTATGTGGAAGGATGATCCTTCTATTCCTACTTTGCTGACTGTTTTTATCAGAAAAGGCTGTTGCAGTTGGTCAAATGCTTTTTCTGCACCAGTTGATATGATTGTGGGTTTTTCTCTCTTAATTTGTTTATGTGATGTTTCATGTTCATTGATTTGCAGATATTGTACATACTTGCATACCTGGAATAAATCTCACTTGGTCATGGTGTATGATCTTTCTAATGTAATGCTCTATCCGGTTTGCTAGAATTTAGGTGAGGATTGCAGCATCAATGTTCATCTGGAATATTGGACTGTAAGTCACTTTCTTTGTGTTGTCTTTTTCTGGTTTTGGGATTATGGTAATGCTGGCTTCATGAAAAGATCTTGGAAGTATGCTGTCCTCTTGAATTTTTTGAAATAGTGTTAGAAAGATTGGTTTTAGTTCTTCTTTGAATGTTTCGAAAAACTCCCCTGTGAAGCCATCTGGTCCAGTGCCAGCCACTCATGTGCTTGCTGCTCTCTGCTGGGTGTCAGCAGCTTCCTAGCTTGTCACACACAGCACCTGGCCCTTTGTTCACTTTTTATTGCTATTCCTTTCTTTTTCTTCTACCTTCCACTCTTCTAACTTGGGCCCATCAACGAGGGAGCTCATTTTCCCATTTTTAAGTACATTTCTTATTGATTTCAGAGAGGAAGGGAGAGGGAGAGATGGATAAAACATCAATAATGAGACAAAATCATTGGTTGGCTTTCTCCTGCACATCCACCTGGGGATCCAGTTGTGAACTCCGGCCCCTGCTCCAACTGAGAATTGAATTATATCCTCTTGGTTCATAGGCCTACTGAGCCACACTGGCCATCACACTCTGCTTCTTCTAGTGGGAAGAGAAAATGCTAAAGTCTCTGTAACAGTCGGTGAGCTCCCCACCCCCCCCAAAAAGAGGATAAGAGAACAAGGCTCAGAAAAGGTATATCTCTTACTGCAAACGCTCTCTTTCTCATCCTCTCTCTCTCCTATTACGTCTCCCTCTCCCTGTCCCTCTGACATGCACCTTGTTTTCCCATCCCAACCTTCACAGGAAATAGTGTCCATAATGGGAATCAGAACCTTTGGAATTTGGGGAAAAGTATACAAATGGGCAGGTTCTGAGGGAGGAAGGACATAGGCAAAACATCCTGTGTTCTGGGTGTTAATTCCTCTGCACAAAGAAATCGTGCCCATTACCTTGTGTGGAGATTCACCTGTGGGGCCAACTTATGTAAAGCTCCTGTCAGCATGTCCTCCTCTGGAATTGCCCACTGGTATTAGCATTGATGGTATTTATTAACCACCACATGCAAGATAAGGAAGAAAATAAAAGTCAGTGCACCCTGGCCAGTGTGTCTGGGCATTGTCCTGTGCACCAGAAAGTTCACCGATTTGATTTCTGGCCAGGGCACATGTCCAGGTTGCAGGTTCAGACCCAGGCATCCAATATTGTTACTCTCTCACAGGAATGCATGCTTCTGTGTCTGTCTCTCTCCATTCACCTCTCTCTAAAGAATTAATTTTAAAAACCCACCATATTAAAACACAACAAAAGAAAACTCATTGCTGCATGTTGCCTCTAAAACCAAGTGTCCTGCACTTGACGCTTTATTTGTTCTCGAGACCACAATGAGAAACCTAGCACAATTCTTTATTGGAATCTGGACTTTTCCACCAAAATATTCAGAAAAGCATAGTATTAAGGCAATGAGGCTTAGAAAGCTTAGATAGAGACTACATCTGTGAAGATGGGCACAGAAGGGGCCTGGATAGGAGGTGACTGCTGGTGCACAGGCATCTTGTACATGAAGGCCCTATGGGCAGGGTCTCTATGCCATCAGAAAGCAAACGGGGAGAGCAAGGCACACACAGTAGGTTCCTTACTACTAGAATGTACCCCAGAGTCCAACAATCTGCCCAGCAGTCAGGCAGGCTGGATACAGGGCAGCTGGAGCACACGAATGTCAAAGGGAAGACTCTGAATAAAGAAGAGCCAAAGCCTGGCCTGCTTGTCTCAGTGGATGAGTTTCGACCTGTGAACCAGGAGGTCAGGGTTCAATTCCCAGGTCGTGACATGCCCATTTTGTGGGCTTTTAGACCAGTAGATGTCTTGTAGGAGGCAGCCAATCAATGATTCTCTCTCACCATTGATGGTTCTAACTCTTTCTCCCTTTCCCTTCCTCTGTGAAATCAATAAAAAAATATATATCTAAAAGTATGTACATAGCTTAGGGTTTTGATACCCTGAATATCCGTTTAGAAATACAAGAAGGAGCCTTTTGTCATGGTCAGGATTTCTTTTTTTTTTTTTAGCAGTCTTTTTTTTTTAACATATTTCATCGACTTTTTACAGAGAGGGAGGGAGAGAGATAGTCAGAAACATCGATGAGAGAGGAACATCGATCAGCTGCTTCCTGCACATTTCCCACTAGGGATATGCCCGCAACCAACGCACATGCCCTTGACTGGAATCAAACTCGGGACCCCTCAGTCCTCAGGCCGACGCTCTATGCACTGAGCCAAACCGGTTTCGGCGTCATAGTCAGGATTTTTATGCTGTTCCTTCTTCCCCTTTAATCTTCCTTTCTAGTCCACTTCCCCATGGGATTGTATATAAAGTGATCTATTTCATGCTGGGACGTTTTGTATTGTTTGTCTTGTTGTATTTCTCTGTACCATAATACGTTATCAGTACAAACCTACAGTGGAAAAATTAGGCTGAGTAAATTGGGCATCCAAATGGCTTTATTAAGTATTTCACCAATCCAGGAGCATACCAGCTGGCAATGAAAAATGGGCTCACTGAGCCATACCATCCATGGTTTGTTCCACCACACAACGCGCAATCTGACAGGCTAGATTTTAAAATCCTTAAAAAGTTGAGGTCCCAGCTTCCAAAATTTTCAACTAATTTCACATACACTATTTCAATAAAAAGAATGTTAAAAAAACACGCATTATTGGGGTAATATTTAAAATTGAAGTTGGAAGGCTTGTTGATAACTATACACTCAACAGTCCAAGAGGTGAGTTTTTAAAAACCTTTCCCATTCATGATGTTTGTTTATATTCACTAATAAAAATACTGAGGATTCAAGATAACTCAGAGTTTGAGTGATCATACCCTTTGTGGTGCATTAAATGTCAAATAGTTGCAGAGAAAGTGCATGAATAGTTCACCAATAAAATACATATCACAATCTAGGGGCGCTTTTGTTTACTCCATCCAGAAGCATAGTCCGGAAAGCTAACTGGTTCCATTTAAGTGGTAATCTCTATTTCAATCTTAGTATAACCACTTCAGAAAGTGCTGATGTCATTTAAATAAGCAAAAGGATGCCTGCATTTATACTTCTTCAAACTTTTATATCATTCCGTATTCAATTTTTCTCTATTTCTACTATTCCTTTCAAGGTTGAGGACATACAAAATGTCACAGGAAGGAGGTCAAGAATTGTTTTGCAGCCTTGGTGGAGGTTCCCCAATCCTTTTTCCATTTAGGTTGTCCAAAGAAAATATGTAAATTGTTTACCCTTCCTAACTGGAAACAGGGCAGTATGCCATGAAGAAGTAACACACTGCTTCATTTATTTCTTTTATCATTATTGTTCAGATTATTACAGTTGTTCCACTTTTCCCCCCATAGCTCCCCTCTACCCAGTTCCCACCCCACCTTCTGCCCTTACCCTGACACTGTCCTCATCCATAGGTGTACGATTTTTGTCCAGTCTCCTCCCATGCCCCCCACACCCCCCCACATCCCTTTCCCTTGCAAAAATTTTCAGTCCACCCCCTCTCTATGCCCAATTCTATTATATTCACCAGTTTACTCTGATCAGAATTTTTATTCACTTGATTTTTAGATTCACTTGTTGATATGTATCTGTTGTTCATAATTTTTATCTTTACCTTTCCTTCTTCTTCCTCTTCTTAAAGAATACCTTTCAGCATTAATTATAAAAAAATATGGAACGCTCCATGAATTTTGATGTCATCCTTGCGCAGGGGCCATCCTAATCTTCTCTGTATTGTTCCAATTTTAGTATATGTTCTGCCGAAGCAAGCACAGTTCTCTTTCTTTTTTAATAACTATATGTATCATTTGGAAACATTAAGATCTCAGTATGTTTTTAAAAGAATGAATGAATGCACTCTTTCATGAGCCGATAGTCTTCTTATTTTAAGTTTATAATTGTCTTTTTTTTTCTTTATTTTATTTTATTTATATTTTATTTTATTGCTCACAGTCTTACAAAGGGTATTGCAAATGTGTCCCTTTTTTTCCCCCCGACCTTGACAATCCCCTGGCCTTCCCTACCCCCCAGTGTCTTATGTCCATTGGTTATGCTTATATGCAGCATACAAGTCCTTTGGTTGATCTCTTACCCCCCTCCCTCCTGCACCCCACTCCTTCCCGGCCTTCCTGCTACAGTTTGACAATCTGTTTGAGGCTGCTCTGCCTCTGTATCTATTATTGTTCAAAAGTTTATAATGGTCTCTATTATCCATGAATGAGTGGTATTTTTCCTTCACTGACTGGCTTATTTCACTTAGCATAATGCTCTCCAGTTCCATCCATGCCTTTGCAAATGGTAAGAGTTCCTTCTTTTTTACAGCAGCATGGTATTCCATCATGTAGATGTACCACAGTTCTCTAATCCATTCATTTACTGATGGGCACTTCGGCTGTTTCCAGATCTTAGCTATGGTGAATTGTGCTGCTATGAACATATGGGTGCATATATCCTTTCTGATAGGTGTTTCTGGTTTCTTGGGATATATTCCAAGAAGAGGGATCACAGGGTCAAATGGGAGTTCCATTTTTAGTTTTTTGAGGAAGTTCCATACTGTCTTCCATAGTGGCTGCACCAGTCTGCATTCCCACCAGCAGTGCACAAGTGTTCATTTTTCTCCACTTCCTCTCCAGCACTTGTCGTTTGTGGATTTGTTGATGATAGCCATTTTGACAGGTGTGAGATGGGACCTCATTGTTGTTTTGATTTCCATCTCTCAGATGATTAGTAACTTTGAGTATGTTTTCATATGTCTCTTGGCTTTCTGAATGTCCTCTTTGAAAGGTGTCTATTTAGGTCCTTTGCCCATTTTTTGATTGGATTTCTTATGTTCCTTTTGTTAAGTCGTATGAGTTCCCTATAAATTTGGAGATTAGGCCCTTATCAGATATGACATTGGCAAATATGTTTTCCCACACAGTGGGTTTTCTTGTTGTTTTGTTGATGGTTTTTTGCTGTGCAGAAGCTTTTTATTTTGATGTAGTCCCATGTGTTTATTTTCTCTTTAGTTTCCAATACCCTAGGAGCTGTATCAGAGAAGAAATTGCTTCAGCATATGTCTGAGATTTTGTTGACTTTAGATTCTTCTAGTATTTTTTATGGTTTCCTGTCTTACATTTAAGTCCTTTATCCATTTTGAGTTTATTTTTGTGTATGGTGTAAGTTGTTGGTCTAGTTTCATTTTCTTGCATGTATCTGTCCCATTTTCCCAACACCATTTATCTTGACTCCATTGTATGTTCTTTCCTCCTTTGCCACATATTAATTGAGCATATTGGTTCCGGCCGATTTCTGGGCTCTCTATTCCATTCCATTGATCTATATGTCTGTTCTTGTGGGAATACCAGGCAGGTTTGAGAACAGTGGCTTTGTAATACAGCTTGATATCTGGTAGTGAGATCCCACCTACTTTGTTCTTTCTCAGGATCGCTACAGCTATTCGGGGACCTTTTTATTCCAGATGAATTTTTGGAGAGTTCGTTCTAGGTCTGTGAAATATGCCGTTGGTATTTAATGGGAAGTGCGTTGAATTTATAGATTACTTTGGGTAGTGTGGACATTTTAATGATTTTGATTCTACCAGTCCAAGAACATGGTCTGTTCTTCCATCTGTTTATGTCTTCCTCTATCTCATTTTTCAACGCACTGTAGTTTTCTGAGTAGAGGTCTTTTACCTCCTTAGTTAAGTTTATTCCAAGGTAGCTTAATTTTTTTGGTGCGATGGTAAATGGGATTATTTTTTTAGTCTCTCTTTCTGTAAGTTCACCATTGGTGTATAGAAATGCCATCCATTTCTTGACCTTCATTTTGTATCCTGCTACATTGCCGAATTCATTTATTAAGTCTAATAGTTTTTTGATGGAGTCTTTAGAGTGTTTTATCTCTAATATCATGTCATCTGCAAATAAGGAGAGTTTTACTTCTTCTTTTCCAATTTGGGTGTCTTTTATTTCTTCTTCTTGTCTAATTTCAATGGCTAATACTTCCAGTACTATATCGAACAGAAGTGGTGAGAGTGGGCATCCCTGTCTTGTTCCTGTTCTTAGGGGAAATGGTGTTAGTTTTTGTCCATTGAGTATGATGTTGGCTGTGGGTTTGTCATATATGGCTTTTATTATGTTGAGGTATGATCCTTCTACTCCCACCTTGCTGAGAGTTTTTATCAAAAATGGGTATTGGATTATGGCTAATGTTTTTTCTGCATCAATTGATATGACTATGTGGTTTTTTCTTTCAATTTGTTTATATGATTTATCACATTTATTGATTTTCGGATATTGTACCATCCTTGCATCCCTGGGAAAATCCAGCTTGGTCATGGTGTATGATCTTTCTGATATACTGCTGGATCCGATTTGCTAAGATTTTGTTGAGGATTTTGGCATCTTTGTTCATGAGGAATATTGGCCTGTAATTCTCTTTCATTGTGTTGTCTTTACCTGGTTTTGGTATTTGGGTGATGCTGGCTTTATAGAATGATCTTGGAAGTGTTCCTTCCTCTTGGATTTTTTTTAGTAGTCTGAGCAGGATAGGTTTTAGTTCTTCCTTGAATGTTTGCTAAAACTCCCCTGTGAAGCCGTCTGGCCCGGGCTTTAGTTTGTTGGTAGTTTTTGATGACTGCTTCAATTTCTTGCATAGTTATTGGCCTTTTGAGATGTTTTGATCCTTCCTGATTGAGTTTTGGAATGTTGTATTTTTCTAGGAATATGACCATTTCCTCCGGGTTGTCTAATTTGTTGGAGTTGAGTTGTCCATAGTATTTTTTAACAATCATTTATATTTCTGTGGGGTCTGTTGTTATTTCGCCTCTATCGTTTCTGATTTTGTTTATTTGGGTCCTCTGTCTTTGCTTCTTGGTGAGCCTGGCTAGAGGTTCATCAATCTTGTTCATCCTTTCAAAGAACCAGCTCTTGGTTTCATTGATTTTATATATATATTTTTTGATCTCTATGTCATTTTTTTCTGATCTAATCTTTATTATCTCCTTCCTTCTGCTCACTCTGGGGTTTTCTTGTTGCTCTCTTTCTAGTTCTTTGAGTTGTAGAGTTAGATGATTTACTACCATTTTTCCTTGTATTTTGAGATAGACCTGTAGAGTTATAAACTTCCCTCTCAAGATTGCTTTCATTGTGTCCCATAGGTTTTGGATTGTTGTGTTTTCATTGTTATTAGTTTCCAGGATGTTTTTAATTTCTTCTTTGATCTCATTGGTAAACCAATCAATATTTAATAACATGCTATTCAGCTTCCAAGTGTTTAAGTATTTTGGGTTGTTTTTATTGTCGTTTATTTCTAATATTATGCCATCGTGATCTGAAAAGATGCTTGGTATGATTTCAATCTTCTCGAATTTGGGGAGACTTTGTTTGTGTCCTGATATGTGGTCTATTTTTGAATATATCCCATGAGCCCTTGAGAAGAATGTATATTCCTTGGCTTTGTGGTGCAGTGTTCTCAAGATGTCAATTCAATCCATCGGGTCCAGTGAGTCATTTAATATTGCTGTTTCTTTGCTGATTTTTTTCTAGAGGATTTAATCAGTGATGGAGGTGGTGTATTCAAGTCCCCTACTATGATTGTATTGTTGTCGATCTCTCCTTTGATATCTTCCAGGAGGTTTTGTGTGTGTGTGTGTGTTTTTTTGTTTTTTTTAATGTATCTGTGTGCTCCTGCATTGGGTGCATATATGTTTATCAGGGTTATATCTTCTTGTTTTATTGATCCCTTTAGTATTATGAAGTGGCCTTCCTTATCTCTTGTTATGGCCTCACTTTGAGGTCTATTTTGTCTGATATAAGTATAGCTACCCTAGCTTTTTTTTGTTTCCATTTACCTGAAAGATATATTTTCATCCCTTCAGTTTCAGACTGTGTGAGTCCCTTCTTCTGAGGTGGGTCTCTCATAGACAGCAAATGTATGTGTCATGTTTGGTTTATCCATTCAGCCACTCGATGTCTTTTGGTTGGAGCATTTGGTCCATTTACGTTTAAATTTATTATTGAAAGATACTTGTTGTAGCCATTTCTTTTTGTGTGTGGCTGTTTTCTTTCTGAGCTTTTTATTTCTTCTTTTTGCACCAGTTCCTTTCGCATTTCTTGCATTGCTGGCTTGGTGGTGATAAACTCCCTTAGCCTTTTTTTGTCTGTGAAGCTTCTTATTTCCCCTTCAACTTTGAATGATAGCCTTGCTGGATAGAGTATTCTTGAATTCAGTCCTTTACTTTGCATCACTTGCAAATATCGTCCTTTTTTTTTTTTTGCCTGATGTTTCTCTTGAGTAATCATTTGATAATCTAATGGGAGATCCCTTGAATGTAACTTTCCGTCTCTCTCTTGCAGCCTTTAAGATATTCTCTTTGTCCTGAACTTTTGCCATGGTAATTATGATGTGTCTTGATGTGTTTCTTTTCGGGTTCACCTTGTTTGGGACTCTCCGTGCTTGAGTGTTTTTTTTCTTCCCCACCTCAGGGAAGTTTTCTGATATTATTTCTTCCAGTAGGTTTTCTAACCCTTGTTCCTCTTCTATAGTCCTGGCACCCCTATTATTCGTATGTTGTTTCATTTCATGTTGTCCAATAGTTCCCTTAGGCTCTCCTTCTCTCTTTTAATTTTTTTTCTCCAGTTGCTGTTCAGTTTGGGTGTGTTTTGTTTCCCTGTCTTCTAATTTGCTAATTCGGTCCTCCATTTCTCCTAGTCTACTGTTGAAACTTTCAATGGTGTTTTTTATTGCAACTTCATAAAGGGACCTTCTAGTCTTGCTTCTTCCCCAAACCCACCATTTGATTTTACCCATTCTTAAATAACAGAAGACCTACTTTTTAAAAATTAAATATCATCCATTTCTTAGTATCATTTTCAGTCTCTTTTGGTGCACTGGGATTTTCAGTCATTTTTTTTTCATTCACTTTTTTTATGCTTTAATAAATCTTTTGCACAGGTAAGTACATTTATTTGGAGCTATAAGACAACATCAAAACAGACAAAAAAGAGGCATTCTGGATCTTATCAAAATAACTATATTGAGGAAATTCTTGACTAAATCTTATCTTCAGAAATACTTCCACCCCTTCTCCCACTTAAAACAATTTGTAACCTTCCACTTACAATAAAATAATTTATAGTATAGTTAACCTTGAACATCGTTTTATATTCTTTAAAAGCATTACTTCAAAACCCAGAAAATTCTCCGAAAAATTCTACAAGTAAATAGCAAATGTTATTGTACCTGAGCTTATGAATTTAAAATTTTCAGTCACAGTGGCTGCAGAATTTTTTCAATGTTGGTTTTATAATATGTAGGCAGCATAATGTATCTGTGTGTTTTGTTGTTGCTAATCCAAGTAGAGGACCTTTTTCTATTGTTTTTTTTTCAACAGAAAGCATGGAAGGGGAGGTGGGAGTGAGGAGAGAGAGAGAGAGAGAGAGAGAGAGAGAGAGAGAGAGAGAGAGACAGAGACATCATGGTTAACATTACTTTGGAATGAGCATACACCATGACAAAGTGGATACGTTCTGGGGAAGTAGGATAATACAACATCCAGAAATCAATAAACATGATGCATCACGTAAACAAATTGAGAGATATTCATAGGAATTGATGCAGAAAAAGCATTTGATAGAATCCAACACCCAATCCTATATAATAAGACAGAAACATGCAAATTAATCATCCCTCTGCTATGCTCAAGCCACACGTACACGCCACACCCACAAGCCAATCAGGAATGTGTTTACAAATTAACCCAACTAAGATGATGGTGGCCATGGAGCTGGAGTAAGCAGGAGGCTTGGGTTGCTCCCGGAGATGGAGGAACCCAAGCTTCCCGCCTGCTCTGGCAAGCGCTTGGCTTCACTCAATGCTAGAAAGTTTCAATTATAGAAGATAAATAAATTCTGATACCTGCTTCCAGCCAACCTCTACTCAAGGACGGGCTAGGAGCCTGGGTTGCCAGGGACAATGCAGGTTTCCAGCCAGACCTGGGCTCTGCTCAAGGCTATAAGTTTCAATTATAGAAGATAGCTAAATCCCAGAAAAACAGAAAAAAGAGAAAAAGGAGAGGCTGGGAGCGTAGGTTGCCCAGGGACATGGCAGGCCTGGAAATGGCCATCAGCCCCTCACCCATGCTTGTCGCGAACCCCAGCGGGACTCTCCCACCCTGAAGGGGCTGTGAGCAGCCTGAAAATGGTTCTGAGCCCCTCACCCAGGCTGGCTACACACCCATGTGGTGACGGTCCCTACTGCGGGGCTCGGCCAGCCTGCAAATAGCCATCAGCACCTCACCCACAGTGGCCAGGCACCACAGTAGGGACCCCCCAACCCTGAAGAGGATGTGGCCAGCCTGAAAACAGCCCTCAGCCCCTCACCCAGGCGGGGCAGGCACCCCCACGGGTTGAGGATCCCCACTGGAGGGCTTCGACAGACTGCAAAATGCCATCAGCCCCTTACCCAGGTTGGACAGGCACCCCAGCGGGACCCCCACCCTGATCCGGACACACTTCAGGGCAAAACTGCCGGCCCCCACCCATGCACCAGGCCTCTGTCCTCCTATATAATAAAAGGGTAATATGAAAATTGACCCTAACAGCAAAACGACTGGGAATTACTGGTCAATATGATGCACACTAACCACCAGTGGACAGACACTTAATGCGGGAGCTTCCCCCTGGTGGTCAGTACCCTCCCACAGGCGGAGCTCTGCTCAGCCACAAGCCAGGCTGACGACTGCCAGCACAGTGTTGGTGGTGGTAGCCTCTCCCGCCTCCTCATCACCGCTCAGGATATCCGATTGCAGCTTAGGCCTGCACCCTCTGGCAAGTGGATATCCCCCAAGGGCTCCTGGGCTGCCAGAGGGAGATCTGACTGCCAGCTTAGGCCTGATCCCTCAGGCATTAGGCCTTAGCCAGAAGGTGGACATCCTACAAGGATCCCAGACTGCAAGAAGGCATAGGCCTCAGGCCAGGCTGAATGACTCCCCCCCTCCCTCCCCACCAAGTGCACAAATTTTTCTGCACTGGGCCTCTACTTTTGATAAAAATTCTCAGCAAACTGGGAACAGAGGGATCATACCCTCTATATGACAAACGTACAGACAACAACATACTCAATGGGCAAAAAACATTAAGAAGAGAAATAAGACGGGGATGCCCACTCTCACTTCTGTTCGACAGAGTACTGGTAGTGCTAGGCAATGCAATCAGACAAGAAGAAGTCAAACAAGGCATGCCCACTGGAAAAGAAGAAGTAAAACTGTCATTATTCACAGATGGCATGGTACTGTCCATAGAAATACATAAAGAATCCATCAAAAAACTAGGAGATTTAATAAATGAATTTGGCAATGCAGCAGGATACAAAATTAACACCCAGAATTCTATGGCTTTTTGATACACCAATAATGAACTTACAGAAATAAAAACTAAAGAAACCAAAACAAAACAAAACAAAAAATCTCATTTACATTTGCAACAAAAAGTTAACATACCTAGGAATAAACTTAACTAAGGAGGTAAAAGACCTGTTCTTGGAAAACTACAGGAAATTTAAAAGAGATAGATGAAGACAAAAGCAAATAGAAGAACACACCACATTCATGGATTGGTAGAATCAACATCATTAAACGTTCATACTACCTAGAGCAATCTACAGTTTTAATGTATTCCCCATTAAAATACCAATGGCATGTCTCACAGACCTAGAACAAAGTCTCCAAAAATTCCTATGAAATTACAAAAGACCCCAAATAGTCACAGCAATCTTGACAAATAAGAACAAAGTTGGATGGATCACAATACCAGATATCAAGCTATATTACAAAGCCACCATTCTCAAAACTGCCTGTTACTGGCACTAAAACAGACATATAGACCAATGGAATGGAATAGAGAACCCAGAAGTCAATCCAAGGAGTTATGCTCAATTAATATTTGACAAAGGAGGCAAAATCATACAATGGAGTCATACTGTCTCTTCAATAATTGATGTTGGACAAATAGCACAGATACATGTAAAAAAAATGAATCTAGACCACCAACTTACACCATACACAAAAATAAACTGAAAATGGATAAAGGACTTAAAGGTAAGTGGGTAACCTTGAAAATCTTAGAAGAATCCATAGGCAGAAAAATAGCAGGCATCTGTCTCAGCAGTACCTTTACTGATACAGCTCCTAGGGCAATGGAAACTGAGGAGAAAAGAAACAAATGGGACGACGTCAAATTAAAATGCTTCTGTAGAGAAGAAGCAGCCAAAAAATACAACAACAACAACAAAACAAGGAAGTCCACTGCCTGGGAGAATATATTTACCAACGTTATATCCAATAAGGACCTATTCTCCAAAATTCATAATGATCTCATTCAAACAAAAGGAAGATTAATATTCCACTCAAAATGTGGGCATAGGATTTAGATACTTTTTGAAAGTGAACATACAGAAAACCAAGAGACATATGAAAACATGCTCCAAATCACTAATCATTCAAGAGATTCAAGTCAAAAGGACAATGAGATACCATCTCACACTGGTCAGAATGGCTATCATCAACAGTTCAACACACAACAAGTGCTGGCAAGGATGGGGTGTAAAAGGAATCCTCTTGCATTACTTGTGGGAATGCAGACTGGTGTAGCAACTATGCAGAATACTATGGAGTTTCCTCAAAAAATTGAAAAAATGGAGCTCCCATTTGAACAGCAATCCCACTACTAGGAACATATCTCAAGAAATGACAAACACCAATCAGAAAGAGCATATGCACCCACATATTCAGAAGAAAAGCCAGTGAGAATGAAAGAAATGTGATGCAGATAGCAAAGCAATGACCTGCAGGCCCAGAGAATGAGCCCTTTTCTTGGCTTTGTTCTCCTAAGCCTTGGATCTGCAAGAATGGAGGCTACAGCCCCCTATAGCCATAAGCCTTCCCCTTGGCTCCAACTTGGACCTCAGAGACCTTCCATGTTGAAGTGCCCTCTTACCTAGATCCTATGAACCTGTTTATTATTACATTTTTATTTCTCATCCCAGGATATGTTTACTGGTGAGAGGAGAGAGAGAGAGAGAGAGAGAGAGAGAGAGAGAGAGAGAGAGAGAGAGAGAGAGAGAGATATCCCTTGCTTCCCTTAATCACCCTGACCAGGAATCCAACACAAAACCGAGGTGAATTCCCTGACCTGCCAGACTAGCAACCTCTGGTGTTTGGGACCAGGCTCCAGCTCATGGAGACACCAGCCAGGACTGTGACTGTCCATTCTACCAGGGGCAAATGTGTACCAGTCTGTAAGTGACACAGAAAGCAAATTCGCCATGTGCAAACTCTGGCGCTTGCATCAATGCGAAGAGCAGGTGGTAACAGTCAGGAAAAGGACAGAGGATTATTTATACTTCAGAAGGGGGGTGCAAGGAGGAGTTTGCATGGAGGTTGGTGGCCTGCAGTGGTGCTGGCGAAGGGAGGGGTGGAGCGGAATGGGGCCAAGTGCAGTCTTGCTCACTGATTGAAGTTCATGTGCAAAGAGCATCTTGTGCATGGCCAGTGCACCCAGCATAGCTGGTGCATCCTCCTTTCCACGAGGAGGCCCCAAACCCCCTGTGTAGGAGACGCACCCTATGAAACCAAGACTATGCCTAAAGGATCCAGATAAGGGACCTGGGGACATGAAGTGAGCTCCAAGCACTGCCACCTGCTTGTTGGCATCTGCCCAGTTCAGGACCAGTGCCATCTGGAGGTGGGGGGTGGGGGGGGAGGGGGCGGGTCCTGCTGGGTCAGTAGACTGCTGATCTCGCCAGCACTTTGTGTCAGAAGTGTACCCGCAAGGGCCCTTCGGGTGAACACAGGAGCTTGTGTGTACAGGTGCAGGGCGGGGCGTGGGAGGGACCACGCAACCCAGGGCAGGAGTGGTGGCGAGGTGACCTCCAAGTTAAGCGTGATGCTGTGCAGAAACCGAGGTCCTAGGAGGCGAGGGCCCAGGTGCTGCTGGGGCGGAGCAGCTACTGGACATGGACCTTCTCTCCCAGGTGGTGGAAGCTGAGGCTGGGGACAAAATGAGTGCAGCAGAGGAGGCGGAGTCCCAAGTAGAAGCAGAGGCGAAGCCTGAGGAGCAGCGAGCAGAGCCAGGGCCCAGTGGGACAAGCACCCGGCCCACACTGGAGGTGCTGGCGGCCCTTCAGGTCCAGCTGAGCATTGAGAGCGCCCGAGCCAGCAGAGCCTACCTTCGGGTGAAGCGCAAGACCTCTCGGCGTAGAAAGCCCATTCTTGAGTGCAGAAGGGCCATCATCCAGTGCATCCCCAACTTCTGGGCCCAAGCTGTATCCTTGCCTGAGCCCTTCTGGCTTCACTGCTGACAAAGACCACAGGGAGTAAATGGAGGAGGAGCCAGGAGAAGGTGAAGCGGAGGAGGACAGAGGAAAGGGCCTCCCCTCCCCAGTGGCACAGCACTGGGCAAAGCGATGGCCGGCTTCTAGGTGTCAGGTCAGGAAGTATGGGCACAACGTACCACACCACAATCAGATAGTGGAAGGGCACCTTTTCTGGGCAGTGGAAAGATCCTTGGAGGTAGTGTTTTGTGTTTCTCCCTTTTTGACCAAAAAGCTCAGTGTAAACACTCAGCTCGTTTTAGCCAGGTTTAAGGCGAATGCTTCCAGTGTCCTCTCTCAACACATCAGATGCCCATAGGAATTCCAGGCAGGCTTCCTCCCTCCTTCCACAGACACACAAACACAGGTATACACAAAGGACCAGAGGTACACACACACACACACACACACACACACACACACACACCCTTTTATTGCAACTCGTGTGCAAAAAAAGGCTTATTTCCAACCCGGAATGCAGCCTTTGTGACCCACATGGACCTCTAGAAGATGTGTGCTGCCACTGTTTCTGGAGACCATACATTTCGTGTAGGCGATCCCAAGGGACAAGGCCAGGGTACATGCAGACACCCTAAGCCAGTGGTTCTCAACCTTCCTAATGCCACGACCCTTTAATACAGTTCCTCATGTTGTGGTGACCCCCAACCATAAAATTATTTTCGTTGCTACTTCATCACTGTAATGTTGCTACTGTTATGAATCATAATGTAAATATCTGATAGACAGGATGTATTTTCATTGTTCGTGACCCACAGGTTGAGAACCGCTGCCCTAAGCACTGCTTCATCTGCACAGGCACACGGAGGACAGGGAGGGCTCAGAACATGTCTGGAAATGAACCCACGATTGTTAGGGCAGGTTCATGCTCAGGTGATCATGAACCCACAGGTACCATTATTGTGAGCATGTGTGAAGAAAGTGTAGTTGGTGAGGATGTTGGAACAGGGGCAATGTCTGCCATCCACGGCCAACTCTCGTATGCCCCTAGGATGGCTCCGTGTCTTTTAGCTGCCCATTTCGTTTCACAGCCTCTGAGAGCTCCTTGACCAAAAGCAGATCCGGAACCACCCGCAGATATCAGCCATCATCACTGAGGAAGATGAAGACCTGCTGAACTACTTGATCAATGTGGAGGTCAGACTGGGAGGCAGAGTGGAGCGTGGGATGAGGGCTTTGGCACCCAGTGGGACGTGTCCCAGCAGAAAGAAAGGGAGGGGAGGTGGGTGATTCCTGCAGGCAGGCTCACTCCAGAAGCTGGCAGACAAGACACTTTACTAGTTGCATCTCTTGGCAGGTGAAGGAAGTGAGCCTTCCCAAATACCGCTGCAAGTTGATGTTTTACTTCCGGAGCAACCCCTACTTCCTGAATGACCTGATCGTTAAGCAATATGATGTCAGCCTTGCAGGTGAGTGACAGTTCCCAGGATGGGCCTTTGGAAGAGCAGGAAAATGGTGGGTGGGTGTTGACATTGGACCGATGGGAATCCAGCCTTCCAACTTCCTTCCTGCAGGGTACAGGGCCTCCAGATCCACTCCAATCCTCTGGTTCTGGGATTATGAATGTGGAGCCCCCAGCCGCCGGCAAGATACAAGCAGCGTCAGCTTCTTCAACTGGTTGTCTGAACATACCCTGCCCGGGTCAGGCAAGATTGCTGAGGTGATTGATACTGCTCTGGCCACTGTCAGAAAATGTAATGGTGGAAGCCCCACGTGCTTGAAAAGCAGAGTAGCAGACTGGTCTGGTCCCCCTCTTCCCTGTGTTCCTTCCCAGATCATCAGCGAGGACCTGTGGCCCAATCCTTTGCAGTACTACCCCGCAGACTCAGGACCCAGAGGAGGGAGCTACAGAGGGGACCTGTTGGAGAGGAGGAGCCCCCCTGCTGGGCATTAAAAGGTGAGTAGTTGCCCCTGTGAATCTCCTTAGAAAAGTGGATGTGGAAAACCGGGCCTGGGTAAATTGGAGGTACCCTAGTGCACCAGGAATGTGTGTGAGAGCAGCAAAGGGAAACTGGGAGTCCTGGTGCCCACAGAATGTAAGCAGATGGGGGCGCTGTAAGCACCATGGCTTTCAGGATGACTGGCCTCGGGCCCTGGGCAACAAACATGGTTCTTCATCATGTTTCTGCAATCCTGTTGTAGGTGCTTTCACCACCCACTTAGGCCTCTTGCCACTCCAGTGGAGTCCTACCTTCCCATGCCTTACCCGTTTTCAGTGCCTCTAATTCACGTTTCTTTGTTTTTATACCCACCGCTCAGTTCCGCTGAGCTGAGCCCACAATGTTGGCAATGGCAGCAGGATCTGGACGAGACTATTGAAGTCCTGGGGTAGGAAAGTTAAACAGGCCAGGAAAAGGCACGGTGTACTGACTGTGGACATGTGCTTCAGAGGGGCCCCACACACCTTCAGGCACATGCCAGTGTCTGTGAGTGTGGGTGTGTGTGTATAGAAGGGGACACTCCAGATTCAGAGGAGATGGAGCAGAACATCAAATATGGCCCCGAAGGACCGAAACGATGTGGTGTTTGGGCACACACCAAGGTTGGCTGAGGGATTCTGTCCATTCCCTTTACACAGGAGGAAAAGAGGAGAAAAGGATCGCCTGCGGAAGAGTCAGAGAGCATATGCCACCTAACATGAGTGTCACTGAAAGAACCATAAAGAAGCTTGCAAGGTGTTGCTGACTCTGCGTTGTTGGTAGCAGGGAAATGTAATAGTATTGGGCAAAGACCTCACAAGGGGCTGTGGGAGCAGCATCTCCAGCATTTCAGCCTGCCTGGAAAGTGGCAGGGCTACAGAAGAGGAGACACCAGGCCTCGGAAGGCCTTCTGATATTGTTCCCTTCTTTCAGGGTGTTGTCTGGGAGGAGGAAGGAAGAATGGCTGACTTCTGATGACAAGTATTATAATTTGGGCAGGAGTGCAGGGGGCGACTTTAGATCCTGTCTCTTAGGCTCTCAACTCCCTTGGCTTGGGCGGTCACTCACATAGACATGCCATGGTCAGACAGAAGACAGCTGGCCTTTTCAAGATGGAGGCACTGCTCAACAGAAGCCATGAGCCTGTCCTGTGAACGTGAAAGTTTACAGGTAGAGCCACCCTCCCTGTGTGGGGCAGGATTGCAATGAAGTGAGCAGGGGTGTGGGGCAGAGGAGAGGAGTTACACGCCAGGGAGGGTGCTAAGGCCTGGGGTGTATGGAGGCAGGTGCGCACTGCAGCACCCTGCATGGGTTGCACTTGGGAAAGGGAAAAGGTCAAAACTCTGTCAGTAGACCAAAGCCTTCCTTGTACACAGACAACCGCATAAGCCAATCCGAACATTCTAGAGGGGGGAACCTCAACACAACAAAGTTTATTTTCCTGTCAAGCAAGAATGAAATGGGAAACCCATTCCCAAAGGAGGCAATCACATGAACAAAACTTGCCTTTTGTTGAAGTGGGGGCCTGGCGTGCCTTTCTCCATTCCAGTCTTCACACTCAGGTTTTGGGGAGGATTTTGGTGTGTGAAAGTGGGTGGGCTTCCTCAGGAACCTGGGGCTGCAGGGGCCAGGTTCATACACCAGGGCTGTGACTAAGGGGCGGAGTTGCGCAGGGTGACGCCCACTGCCCTGCCCTTGATTGAAGGAGACTTTTCAGGAGCCCATCCAGAGACTGCAGGCTGGGCCTGGCCAGTTGCCTTCTGTACCACATGCTCACATGACCAGCGCCTGTGCATGAGCCCAGTGTGCACCCACTCAGCACACCAGGGCCTGGATGCATGCACCAGTGAGCGAGCGCCTTGCATGGACATAGCAGGCTCTGCACCACCTGCTCCTTCACAGCACCAGTCTCAGAGCCAGGGGGCATCCAGAGTCAGGCTGTGTTGGGAGACTGAGGGGCTCCTGGGGCAGCGCGCTTCCTCTCAGTTCCACTAGGGGGCCTTCAGCTTCAGGGCGCCTGAGGACTCACAGTGCACCCCAGGGCCATTGCACCAGGAAGGACAGGGCAAGCAGGATGGCCCAGAGGCTTTTAGCTTCACCTCGGTGCAGGAAAGTGGTGATACCCAGGACACAAGGGCACAGGAGGTTTGGAGGAAAGCTATAGGGCTGGAGAGGGAGGATTTCATGCAGGTGAGGGAGGCTGTGATCCTGGAGCTGAGGTTGGATGCAGGTAAGAAGTTTGGCTAGATCTTGAGTGGGGTGCAGGGGAGGACTGGGTGGCTGCAGAGCAGTGTGTGCAGGGAGAGGAGAGTGAGGTGCAGCAGGGAACCCAGAGTGAGGAGCAAGGGGAAGACAAGGAAGGCCTGGGGGAGGAGTTGTAGGCACAGGCTCAGTTTGTCCTGTGGACAGAGGGCCTTCTGCAGGTGGTGCCATGGCAGGCCATGTGGGCAGGGGAGTAGGTTTTCCCAGATCTCCAGGTGGGGAGGCAGGAGGAGGTGGTGAGTGAAGAGCTGAGGCTGGAGGCACACGCTCCAGGTGACCCGCAAGGGAGTGACCACCAGGAGGATGGGTGGATGGAGGAGCAATTAATTGCAGGGGAGCAGTTTGTCCTGCAGGGGGAGGGGAAGTGCACCATGGAGGCAGTGGAACAGGTGGGAGAGGTGGAGCCTCAGTCCAAGGCCAAAGCAAAGCCAGAAGAAGAGGAGCCAGTGCAGCAGGAGCAGGCCCAGTCAGGGCCCGGGGCCAAGTTAACCTGGTCCCCTCTGGAGGTGCTCCAGCCCCTTCAATTGGAGATGGAGCCCATGAATGAGCAAGCCAGCAGGGCCTTCTCTCGGCTCAGGTGCAGGACTCGGCAGAGGCTCAAGCCCTATTTCAAACGGAGAAGCCTCAATATCCGGCGCATCCCTGGGTTCTGGCTCACAGCTGTATCCTTGAGGGTAGAGGAGCAGGATCACAAGGAGCATGGGACAGTGCAGGAGAACGTTGTAAGCGGGGATGATTCCCATAGAAAAAAACATTGAGGACAATCTAGGGGCAGTGCGCCCCAGTCTGGCCCAGGACCCTGGAGACACCCTCTGTCTTATACAGGCACCATAGAAGCAGTACCTGAGGGTCCAGGGGCAGAGCTCCAAGGCAGAGGCACGCATACACCAGGGGCTGATGCCCACAGACAGGGCTGTGTTGCACGGGCTGTTCTGGGACTAACTAACGCTGCCTTACAGGCCGTCTCTATGTCCAATTCCTCAGTCAGAAGCAGGAATGTGTGATGTGTAGCCTGTCAAGCCCTCAGCACAAAACAATCTGGTGGGCATCAGGGTCTGTCAGGAAACAGAGTGGTGCTGTGCCCCTTTCTGCCCTTGATGGAGAAGGAGTGGCCTTAAGGGAAGGAGAGGCCAGGCCAGGCTGCTCTTTCTAGCTGGTCCATGCCCAGCTTCCAAGGTGCAGGTTGCTTGACCCAAAGCAGTTTGTCAACCACCCAGAGTTGTCGGCAATGATTAGGGTCCAAGAAGAAAACATCCTTGGCCACATGATCAATTTGAAGGTCAGTCCACCTGCTCCATGGAGTGGTGGAGGGCAGGTGGGTAAGTGGCCTGTCCCTGAAAAGAGCTACATGCGGGAGCACTGGGCTGTGATTTCACTCCCTGGATCCACTTTCCTTCTGCAGGTGAGGGAAGTCAGGCATCCCTGGGGTTGCTGCACCATTAGCCTGTACTTCTGCAGCAACCCCTACTTCCACAACCATGTGATTGTGAAGGAGTATCTCATCACCCTCACAAGTAACAGGAGGCTCCCTGCATGGCCTTCAGCTGGTGGTGGGCAGGGATGGAAGGCCATGTGCCCAGCTTCACATACCCCTCTCCTGCAGGATACAGGGTGTCCCGTGCCACTCCAATTCAGTGGTACCAGCATTGTGAATGAGAAGCCTACAGCCACAGGCTCCAGGACAGCAGCGCCAGCTTCTTCTACTGGTTCTCTGACCACAGTGTGGCAGAATCTGGCAGGATTGCTGTGGTGGGATGTCACTGGCCATGTCAGCATACAGCTTCCTGTGTCTGCCTGCTGCTTGCGTTTCTATTCTGGTCCCTGTGGTCTCCTGTTTGCCCTACCAGATCATCAG
Source organism: Myotis nattereri (assembly GCF_964212035.1). NCBI lineage: Eukaryota > Metazoa > Chordata > Mammalia > Chiroptera > Vespertilionidae > Myotis > Myotis nattereri. The sequence continues at coordinate 57,951 of NW_027669633.1, read as the reverse complement.
CAAGGACCTGTGGCTCAATCCCCTGGAGAACTATGAGAGGACGATGGCCCCCAGGATCAGACAGGACTGGTGAGGAGGGCCTGCCTGGGCTCTCCCCCGGTGTGCTGCCAGGCTCCCTCCTGGGCCATTACTTTTCTCTCACAGGGACACCTGGATGCTGCGAGGGATACAGCCTGTGACACCAGTGCCACAGGGTGTGTGCCTGAGACAGCACTACCAGCACAACAAGGGCAGTGCAATTCCAGTTCAGGCGGGGGCGCTCAGTCAGGAGGAGGGAGTGTGCATGTCCACTGTCACTCAGAGTAAATGCAGATTACATGCGCCACTCCTCTGAACTCTCCCTCTAGGCCTCCCACAGCACCTTCAGGCCTTGCCACCAGCCCCTCAACAGGAGCTGGCATGACATGTTCTTCCTATACTCGTGTCTCTGAATCTTCCTCATGCCGAGGCCTAGGCTGCTGTGCTTCCACGCCGCATTGCCCTATTGCTGCTCACCACCATCTCCTATTTCCCCAAGGTCTTTTCTTCCTCCTGGGGCCAGTGGGAGAAGCCTGCGCCTTATCAGTATCTTAGGGTGCGAAGTGTGGGCCACAGAACTAGAGAAATCCTTGTTTTTCAACCTTGTCAGAGGTTCTTCAATCCTTTTATCCATTTAGGTTTTCCAAGGAGAATACCTCATTTGTTTACCCTCCCTAACTGGAAAACAGGGCAGCATGCCATGACGAAATAACACACTGCTTCATTTTGTATGCAGTTCACTTCAAAGACTTTATGCACTTATGGTCATAGACACCCTGGGAAATTTAGGGCCATGAATATAACTCACCATCCAAACACATTGCTTTTATGTGTAGTAAAATCAGACAAGAAATCCCATTTGCAGAGCACTTTCTTCTGAAAATTTTTTGTAATGTTAGTGTTTAAGGTTTTACAAAAAGTAATATATATGTCTCTTTCTTTTTTTCTACTGACCTCCCCCGGGCCTCCCCTATTCCTAGTCACTTGTTCTCGTCACCCACTCCCAGTGTCTTGCCTCTGTTGGTCTGTTCGTTGTGCTTATATTCTGAATATTTTAACAATAAAATATGTAAAATTTAAACATTTAAGTATATTGTAATTTAAATCAGCACTTATGATACAACCTTGTATAATTCAAACCTTGCCTCCAATCCTGAAACTTCATAATGGTACCTACAATTCTTTCTTTTTTTTATTTTTTATTAAATCTTTATTTTTCAGATTATTACATTTGTTCCTCTTTGTTCCCCCCATAACTCCCCTCCTCCCAGTTCCTGCCCCACCCTCCGCCCTAACTCCCCACCCACTGTCCTCATCCATAGGTGCATGATTTTTGTCCAGTCTCTTCCCGCATCTCCCACACCCCTTTCCCCCCCAAGAATAGTCAGTCCATTCCCTTTCTATGTCCCTGATTCTATTATGATCACCAGATTATTTATTCACTTGATTCTTAGATTCACTTGTTGATAGATGCATGTTTGTTGCTCATAATTTGTATCTTTACCTTTTTCTTCTTCTTCCTCTTCTTAAAGGATACCTTTGAGAATTTCATAGAATCCTGGTTTGGTGGTGATGAACTCCTTTAGCTTTTCCTTATCTGTGAAGCTCTTTATCTGACCTTCAATTCTGAATGATAGCTTTGCTGGATAAAGTAATCTTGGTTGTAGGTTCTTGGTATTCATCACTTTGAATATTTCTTGCCACTCCCTTCTGGCCTGAAAGTTTCTGTTTGAGAAATCAGCTGACAGTCGTATGGGTATTCCCTTGTAGGTAACTGAGTTTCTTTCTCTTGCTGCTTTTAAGATTCTCTCTTTGTCTTTTGCTCTTGGCATTTTAATTATGATGTGTCTTGGTGTGGTCCTCTTGGGATTCCTTTTGTTTGGGGTTCTCTGTGCTTCCTGGACCTGTAAGTCTATTTCTTTCACCAGGTGGGGGAAGTTTTCTGTCATTATTTCTTCAAATAGGTTTTCAATATCTTGCTCTCTCTCTTCTTCTGGCACCCCTATAATCCGGATGTTGGTATGCTTGAAGCTGTCCCAGAGGCTCCTTACACTATCTTCATATTTTCAGATTCTTTTTTCATTTTCTTTTCTGGTTGGGTGTTTTTTGCTTCTTTGCATTTCAAATCTTTGCCTTGATTCTTGCACTCCTCTGGTCTGCTATTGGGAGTCTGTATAGTATTTGTTATTTTAGTCTGTGTATGCTTAATTTCTAGTTGGTTCTTTATCATAACATCGAGGGTCTCATTAGATTTCTTGAGGATCTCACTACATTTATCGGAGGCTTCTAGACAGTTCTTAAGAGACCTTAAAAGTGTGGTTCTGAACTCAATATCCTCCATTGACAGTTTTGTCCTGTTTCTTTGTCTCCGCATTTTTTATGCTTTCTTGGTGCACCCCCTAGTGGTCTTTGTGCGCAGTCTTGTTGTAGTTAAGTCTTGATTGTTGTTGGCAATACCAGGGTTGATTTCACCTCTAGGCTAACTGGCTATGAGAGTCCACTGTGTCGGCAGTGGGAGAGCTTCTGTGATGGATCTCTAGGGCGGTGCTAATCTAACGTTTGCCTGAGGCTATCCAGCAAATGCCTCTGTGCAGGGCTTGGGTGGGGCAGGTCCCCGGGGATCTACAGGGTGGGTCAGAGCAAGCAGTTATGGCTGCTCTCAGTTCCATCCCTAGGGGCTCTGCCTTAGAGTTCCGACCAAAGCCAGACAGTCCCACTTCTCCCGTTTGAGTCTGGGTCCCTAGAGACTCGCCCGGATCTGGAGCTCAGAGTCTGAAACTCCCTCCCGATTGAAACCAACAACCGCACCCTCCGACTCCAGCCCACTCTGCGTGCACTCCGCACCTCAGTATTTCACTACAGCACCGCACCTCCTCTGAGTCCAGATATGATATTCTCTTTCCTCCTAGTTGTAGAATTTCCACTCAGCCAGAATTCCAGTGGTACTGGATGATGTCCGTTCCATCTTTTAGTTGTTTTTTGAAGTAGTTGTTCAAGGCAGCAATCTCCAGTGTTAACATATGCCACCATCTTGGTTTTCCAAACAATTCTTGATGCTTCCCCCAAACCTACCATTTCCTTTTAGTCATTCTTAAATAACAGAAGCCAAATTCTTTACAATAAAATTTTGTCGGTACCTTATCATTTTCAATTTCAGTGTCTAATTCTTCTGTCACAGCGGCTTCCCCCCCTGACTCCCTGAGCCCAATAAGGTGAGCCACTGTACTGCATGATTCACTCTCTCTTGCATACATGGTGTATCCTGTAATTGCCGCCTGCACTACACTCAGGACCTCTTACAGGGGTGTCCCATTGGCTGTTGCAGTAATTGCCGTGCCCCCATCATACCCATCTCCTCTGTGGCTGTAATAATCATCACAGGGACTGGACCACCATAAGTCAGAGGGGGCCTTCGTACTGGTGGTGCCCAGTTTTTTACTGGGATGTTGATCTTCCTTTTGTTTAATTGGATGAGTTCAGTATGAATTTTGGAGAATAGGTCCTTATCAGACATAACATTGGAAAATATCTTCTCCCAGGCAGTGTACTTCCTTGTTTTGTTGTTGTTGTTGTTCTTGTATTTGTTGGCTTCTCCTCTGCAGAAGTGTTTTAATTTGACATCATCCCATTTGTTTCATTTCTCCTCAGTTTCCATTGCTCTAGGAGCTGTATCAGTAAAGGTATTGCTGAGACAGATTCCTGATATTTTGTCTTCTTCTAAGATTTTCATGGTTACCCACTTACGTTTAAATCCTTTATTCATTCCTAGTTTATACTTGTGTATGGTGTAAGTCGGTGGTCTAGATTAACTTTTTTGCATGTATCTGTGCTAAAAGTCCAACACCAATAATTATTATGTTTTTATTTTGGCTTTGTAATATCTTTAATGAAACAAAATAAAATGTCCTCTATGTTATTTGAGTCATACTTTCTCTAAATCTTGCCTTTAAAAAAATCCCCTGGGGCACAGTCCCATCCGTTCTTTGATTTTCCTTCCACTGATCCCAAACCTCTGCTGTAGTCTGTGTCCTTTCAAAGGACAAAAGCAGACCTGGAGGCCTCAGAGCTGCCCGCAGCCTGCTCCTGCCCACGGTAGGTGCAGCGCCCATCACCATCTGGACCATGGCTGCCAGGCACAGTCAAAGCCTGAGAATCAAAGTGGCAGCATGTCAACGCCTTCACAGGCCTGTTTCCAGCAGCACAAAGCCAGTCCTCCCACCCAGTGCTCTGGGGACCGGCCGTCATGGCGATGTGGTGGCACCCTCCCCTGGCAGCTGAGCGTCCCAGGCTTTTCTTTGGGCAGACCTGGGCCAGGACCTTTGGGGATCTCTGTGTCCATGGTATAAATGCGAGTGAGATCAGACACAATGTTATCAATGATTGGCTTGGTAAGGTCGCCACTAAACACTTGCCACCATGGCTTCTTGGCCATGGCCTCAGCGGGCACCTGGACCCCATAGACCTGCAGGGCCAGGTGGAGCACCGCCACCGCTATGTGCTGAGCCTGGAACCGGAAGCACAGCCCCCCGCGGTAGCTGTCCCGCAGCAGGGCCCAGGCAGTGACGGAGATGGGGGTCCGTTGCCAGCTGTAAGGATTCAGCCAGTTCTTGAGAGAAATCAGGTAGTGGAGCAGGTACCTGTGTGGGTGCTGAAAGGAGACTTGGAAGCGCAGTACCCGCAGCACAAGGAGCTCGCACTGCACAATGCTGTCCCGGATCACGCACAATAGGGAGTCCATTTCCAAGGGCTCGCTGCCTGGGTGGAAGTACCTGTTGGACACGTTGATGATGTCACGGGTTCGCAGGGGCTGTTCTTCCACTTTGCCAGCCAAGTAAAGGGCAGACATGGCGACCAAGTAGGGGTCATAGGCGTCCAGGTTGATCTCGCAGAAGAACTTATGATAAATGGCACAGGCGATGGCGAGGGGAATGGACTGCATCCCTAGCTTGACACCTGCCTCCATGATGAACCTTGTCACGCGGAATTGCACCCGGGCCGGGGGTTCGGGCCACCCCTTGGCGCCTGGCGCCGCGTCCTCCTCTCTGCAGCTGGCCTGGCTAAGGTCCTCCATGGGGCCCTGCCCAGAGGCCCCAGACACCGAGGGAAGGGCAAGAGTCTCCAGTGCAGTGCCTGTGTCAGCAGAGTTCTATCCCAGTGCGCAGCTGCCCAGCCCCACCCCGCCCCACCCCACCCCGCGGCCCCACCTACCCCGACCTGCCTAGGCCTGACTGCCATCCAGGTTCCAACACCAATTATTGAAGAGACTGTAAGACTGCATTCTATGTTTTTGCCTCCTTTGTCAAATATTAATTGAGCATAATGGTTAGGGTTGACTTCTATGTTCTCTGTTCTGTCCCATTGGTCTTTATGTCTTGTTTAGTGCCAGTAACAGGCATTTTTGAGAATGGTGGCTTTGTAATACAGCTTGATATCTGGTATTGTGATCCCTCCAACCTTGTTCTTCTTTGTCCAGATTCCTGTAACTCTTTGGGGTCTTTTTTTAAATCCATAGGAATTTTTGGAAACTTTCTTCTAGGTCTGTGAGTTACGCCATTGATATTTTAATGGGGAATACATTAAAACTGTACATTGTTTTGGGGACTATGAACATTTTATTGATGTTGATTGTACCAAACCATGAATATGGTATGTTCTTCTATTTGCTTTAGTCTTCCTCTATCACTTTTTTTCAATTTCCTGGAGTTTTCCAAGAACAGGTTTTTGCCTGCTTAGTTAAGTTTATTCCTAGTCTTCTTAATTTTTTGTTGCACTGGCAAATGACATTTTTTTTTTTTTTTTTTTTAGTTTCTCTTTCTGAGTTCATTATCCGTGTATCAAAAAGCCATAGAATTCTGGGTGTTAATTTTGTACCCTGCTACATTGCCAAATTCATTTATTAAATCTCATAGTTTTTTTGATGGAATCTTTAGGTATTTCTATGGACAGCACAATACCATCTGAGAATTTTGACAGTTTTACTTTTGCTTTTCCACTTAGCATGCCTTGTTTGACTTCTTCTTGCCTGATCACATTGCCTAGCACTACCAGTACTCTGCCAAACAGAAGTGGTGAGAGTGGGCATCCCTGTCTTGTTCCTCTTCTTAGAGTAATTGTTTTTGCCCATTGAGTATGATGTTGTCTGTAGTTTTGTCACATAAGGCTTTTATAATGTTGAGGTATGATCACTCTATGCCCAGTTTGCTTAGAGTTTTTATCAAAATTGAGTGTTGGATTTTGTCAAGTGCTTTTCCTGCACCAATTGATATGAATCTCTGACAATTTGTTTATGTGATGCATCACACTTATTGATTTCTGGATGTTGACTCATCCTACTTCCCCAGAATATATCCGCTTTGGCATGGTATATGCTCATTTCAATGTAATGTTGCATTGGATTTGTTAGAGTTTTGTTGAGGATTGCAACATCTATGGTCATCAGAGATATATTGGCCTGCATTTTACTATCTTTGTATTTTCTCTATCTGGTTTTCGGATTAGAGTAATGCTGGCTTCATAGAAACCATTTGAAATGGTACTTCCTTTGAATTTTATGCAATAGTCTGAGGAAGAAGGTATTAGTTTTTCTTTGAACACTTGGTAAAACTCCCTGTGAAGCCGTCTCGCCCAGGCTTTTGTTTGCTGCAAGTTATTTTTGTGACTGCTTGAATTTCCTGAGTAGTTATTGTCCTAGTCCTATGTTTTATTCTTCCTAACTGAGTTTAGGAAGATTGTATTTTTCTAGGAATATGTCCATTTCTTCAGGGTTGATCAGTTTGTTGGAGTAGAGTTGTCCATAGTATTTATTTACAATCCTTTTTATATCTGTGGGGTCTTTTGCTATTTTGCTCTTTCATTTCTGATTTTGTTTACTGGGGTCCTGTTGGTGAGCCTAGCTAGAGCTTAGTCAATCTGGTTTATCCTTTCAAACAAATAGCTCATGTCTTTATTAATCTTTTGTGCGGTTTTTGGTCTCTATGTCATTTATTTCTGCTGTGATCTTCATTATTTCCTTCCTGCTGCTCAGTTTGGGCTTTGCTTGTTGCTCTCTCTAACTTTTTAAGTTGTGGGGGTTAGATAATTTGTTAACTGTTTTTCTTGTTCTTTGAGTTAGGCCTGTAATGCTATGAAGTTCCCTCTAAGGATTACTTTCAGTGTATCCCATAGATTTTGGACTTTTATTTTTAATTTTCATTTACTTCCAGGATGATTTTAATTTCTTCTTTAATCTCTTCGGTTACCCAGTTATCTATCTTTGTACATAAAAGCCCTGTGACCGGAATGGCAGAATGTCCAGAATAGCTGTTGGCTATGACTTGCATTGCGGCAGCCAACCAGCCTTATCTGGGCCCCAATCGGCCATATCCCTGACCAGGCTTGCTTCCCATCTGCCCGCAATCCCCCATTCGGGGCAGGACTGATAAGCAAACCACTCACAGCCTTTCCCCTGGTCAGCCATACCCCCTATATGCGCTAACGCCATGATTGGAGGCATGGCCTTCTGGTTAACCACCAATGGCCACTAACCACTGCAGGCCTGGCCCCATGTGCCCCCATCTGGGGAGGCCGACCAGACTGCTTCCATACAGGAATTCATACCCTGGGCCTCCATTTATTTAATAAAAGACTACTTAGCCTCCAAATATTTGAATTTTGTTATATCTTATTGTAGTTTATTAGCAATATAAGAGGCCCAGTGAATGAACTTTGTACACTTGACGGAATCCCTCACCCTCTGGCAGCCTGGGAGACCTCAGGGGATGTCCGAATGATGGCTTAGGCTTAATCCCAGTTGCCAAACATGCTTAGCGCCTCTGTGGAGGTGGGAGAGATTCCTGCCACTGCTGCTCCCCTTGCCAGTCGTCAGCACAGGATCCAGCTGAATGGCGCTGCCCTGTGGGAGCTCACTGATCCCCAAGGGCAGCTCTTGCATTGAGAGTCTACTCCCTGGGTGTCAGAGCACATCATAGCAATCGGTCTTATCTCTTTTTTATGACCTTTACTTTGAGATTTCTTTTTTCTCTCTTTTCTAAATTGTTTTATTGCTTAAAGTATTACAAAGGGTATTACATATGTCTCCTTTTTCTTCCCCGCCCTTACAATCCCCTGGCCTCCCCTAACTCCCAGTGCCTTATGTCCATGGGTTATGCTTATATGCATGCATACAAGTCTTTCGGGTGATCTCTTACTCTCCCCGCCTGCCCCCCAACCCTCCCCGGCCTTCCCGCTGTAGTTTGACAGTCTGTTCGAAGCTGCTCTGCCTCTGTATCTATTTTTGTTCATAAGTTTATAATGGTCTTTATTATCCATAAATGAGTGAGATCATGTGGTATTTTTCCTTCATTGACTGGCTTATTTCACTTAGCATAATGCTCTCCAGTTCCATCCATGCTGCTTCAAATGGCAAGAATTCCTTCATTTTTACAACAGCATAGTATTCCATCGTGTAGATGTACCACTGTTTTCTAACCCATTCATCTGCTGATGGGCACTTCGGCTGTTTCCAGATCTTAGCTATGGTGAATTGTGCTGCTATGAACATAGGGGTGCTTATATCCTTTCTGGGCTCAGAGGTGTGGCAAACTTTCCTGCCCAATTCCATGGTTTTTACCTGACTTAGGTAAACACATAATGCAATATGCAAATGAGGTATCATAGACTTGTGTACCTGAAGCCTATGTGATCATATTAACTTCCATAAATTCAATAAAGAGTGCCTATGTGATCATATTAACTTCCATAAATTCAATAACTTTAAATTCATAAAGTTACTGTCTGTAACTCAAATGTTTTTAAAAAATTAAAAAATAATATGAGCATGAAACCTTTAATTATGTGAAAACAGTAACATTGAATGAAGAGATACACCTCAATTTCATTCATATCATTCAAAGCAAAAGAAAGGATACCATTCATTAGATTGAGAATGTATACTGATGATCAATATGATTTGTAATTGCTAAAGAGGTATAGCACTTCTAATAATGAATGCAATATGTAATGTGTGAAACACTCCTAATGACCTTACAGGGATACGATTTAAACCTCAACCTAAATTCAGTCTATTTTAGCATTACAGTTTGCCTGTAGTCACTTCAACTGTTCTCTGAAGAACTCAATTCTATTGATCTTATGTTAGAATGTGACACTTTGGGAACAGGAAGTCATGTAGGTTTAAAGTGAAGATTCATTCTTATTGAACTACTAAGAATTTGTTCTGAATGTACCCTTCTTTCGTCTGGAAAAAGGACATCAGTTCACCTTGGAAAAATCCCACTGAAATAAAAGTTAGTCTAACTATATAAACATCAAGGACACACACTTCATTATTTAGAATTGTATTTGAAATACTAGTTTTGAGTATAGGAATGTGCAACCCTGTACTGTGTAAAATAATAATCTTTATTATTAATTTGATAAGACGATCTTGTACCTACGTTTGATGTAGAAAACTTTCCATTTGGAAACTACATAAGAGAAATGTCTATGGTATTAAATAGATTCACCAAGGGGTCTCTGACTCAGAAGAAGGCTACAAACCAATGATTCACCAATTTTATTGGTCTTTCTGTCTTCTTTCTTGTACATGAGGTATGTAAAACATGAATAAAAATGTTGATGAGCTATTTTCAGGGAGTTGTCTTTTAATTAATTTAACTATTTACTTATTTGACTGACTATGAAAGGAAAGTGTATTCATTTCAATATATCTGTAGCAGGAAAAGTTGGTTTCATATTAACTAGTTTTCCCAATTTCAAAGACTTAGTGTCCATTTGTGATAATTAGGTGAGTGACATTTCACGGGAAATTTTCTAAAGTGTTATTGCAGAGTTTGTGCAAGATGAAGGTTGTCCAGGGGGAGGGGATACAGGTGTTTGGCTGGCTGGCCCCACGCCGATCGAGTTGGGGATCAGATGGGGGAAGATGAAGGCCAGGCGAAGGAGCTGTGGGTAGATTACTGGCTGGTGGGTCCTCGATCATTGCGGGGGCGGAGGGGGGGGGGGGTGCGGACAGAACAGTGTGGGGCTACCTGGAGGGTGCAGCCCGCGTTGCTTGCCAGTCTGTCCCACCCCATGGTGGATCTCCTGGTCAAACTCCTGTTTGAAGGGACAATTTGCATATTAGTCTTTTATAATATAGTGTTACATGAAATAAACATTAATATGTTAAGGAAAAAAAATTAAATATAATATTACCAAAACAGTGCAAACCTATTTTATCACAAAAGTTGTAGGAACTATTAAATATCTGAAAATGATAGGATTCCTTTTTATTATATTCTAAAACATGTATTTTTTACTCTGGCTCTATTTTATTCATCTTTTTATTCTTTTATTTTTTGAAATATTTTTTATTGATTTCAGTGAGAAAGGGAGAGGGAGAGAGATAGCAACATCAATGATGCATGAGAATCATTGATTCTCTGCCACCTGCACGCCTCACACCTTGGAACAAGCCCACAACCCAGACAGGTGTCTTTGGCCGGAATTGAACCTGGGACCCTTCAGCCTGGAGAACAATAATCTATCCACAGTGCCTAACCAGCTAGGGCTATTTTTTCTTTATTGATTAAGGTATTACATATGTGTCCGTATCCCCCATTTGTCCCTCCTACCTCCTCCTCATGTCATCACCCCCACTGGTGTCAGTGTCCATTAGTCAGGCTCATATGCATGCCTCAAGTCCTTTAGTTGATCTCTCTAACCCCACCTTTCCCTACCTTCCCTGCAGCAACATTTTGCAGCAAAGATTCAGGAACTGGAAAAGTGTATGAACTGAAAGGAATACACTAGAAAACAATTACATATTTAGAAGGCATGGGGGAGCCAGGTGAAGACATTTCTCTCTAGTAAGGAGGCTCTCTGAAACCCAGGACCCATCAGCTTTTATTTACTTAAATACACATTTGCCCTTTAGCAAAGCATACAGGCATATCAATGGTAAAGTTTGGTAAACAATAAAAGTATTATCATGGTAGGAGGTTGCTTACAGCCACTTTGCCAACAGCAGGGTAACAAAATGCTGATTTTCAGCCATGCTGAATATCAAAGTTCATTCGCCTTCTATAGGATTCTCGCATTGATATGTTCACTACTGTTGGTCTTTGCTCACCAACATTTCCCCCTTTTTGCTTTCTTAATTAATTTAGAAAGGTGTATGCCATTAGCTGGGCTCAGATCCTTTTAAGACTTTTCATTCTGCATCTTAAAACTGGAAGCAAACATAGAAGAACAAGAAAGAAAGACAATAGCGGTTACTCTAAAAAGGAAACTTAGGGAGATTCGATGAAAAGGATTGAGTCCTTTCATGTCCTTCTAAATATTATTGTCAGGAATTTAAGGAATTCATTCATAGTAGGCTTCTTTTGGGGCCATTAGTTTTTTATGGATCCCTTTCTGCCAGGGTCCAACCCCAGCAGGTCCAGGGGTTCCCAAAGGCGTAGACGGAGTCGGCGAAGAAGGAAGGACACAGAGACAGTGTTCAGTTGATCAGCAGCCTAGCCAGGATCTCCAGCCAGGATCTCCAGCCAACTTCTGGTCTGGATCTCCAGAGAGGTTCTGCTGTTTATTGTCTTGTTACATCCATATTTATACCAGTTGATTTTAATCCTGTCAATTTCTATTACAAAGGTTAGGGCGTTTCTTATCTGCATTCCAGGGAGTAAAGATTATGTAGCTTAAGCATGATTGTTTGTAGTTAAAGTGATTAACTACCCGCCTGGCACTTAGTTGAGGAGTTTCATCCCCTCCCTAACTTCAGGGAAAAATCCCTACCTGGGGAAACGACCTATCTCGGAGAGGAGACCTTGGTTAAAACACACAGCGCTAAGGGGAGCAAACATATTAAGAACAGTATGCTATGTACGCCAGGTCCCTTGAAACATATGCTGTGCAGATATTTCTATCCGGCAGCGACTGTGTCAAGCAGCAAGGATGGACCAGCTTCTGGCAAATTCCCCCATTTTTTTATTTTTTAAATGACAGCACATGCAAATCAGTGTCCACCTCTCAGATTGGGCCGTTTAAAACTCAGAAGAAGACTGGCAAGCAATGACAGTGAGCATAACTATAAACATAGTGGATGGAGTGCACAAGGAGCCCCATTCCTGTAGAAGGTTGCCGGCCTCTTCAGTCAAGGGATTACAGCTGTCCTCAAGTTGTTGGTTTGATTGCCTTTGTTGGTCTGGCTAGTGGGTGGCATCAGTGGCGATGGGCTTCCCGAAGCGTCAGCGAGTTGGAGGGCTGCATCAAAGTGTCCATCAGTGCCGGGGTCCCGCCCCAGTGGGTCCAGGGGTCCCCAAAGGTGTAGACAGAGTCTGCGAAGAAGGAAGGACATGGAGACAGTGTTCAGTTGATCAGCAGCCTAGCCAGGATCTCCAGCCAGGATCTCCAGCCAAGTTCTGGTCTGGATCTCCAGAGAGGTTCTGCTTAGGATCTCCAGCCAGGTTCTGTGTCCATGTTGTCTTGCTAGGTTCTCCAGCCAGGTTCTCCAGGTTCTCTAGCCAGGTTCTGTAGCCAAGTTCCCTCGCTAGGTTCTCCAGCCAGGTTCTTTGCAGGTTCTCCAGCCAGGTTCAGTCACCAGGTTCTAGTAAGGTTCTCTTGCCAATTTCTGTAGTCAAGTTCAGTCCAGGATCTTTTGCCATGTTCTCTCCAGCGAAGTTCTTCTGTCTCTAGGTTCTGTCTTCTGAGTTCTGTCTTCTAAGTTCTGTCTTCTAAGTTCTGTGTTCTAAGTTCTGTGTCTTGCTGTCTTGTTACATCTGTATTTATACCAGTTGATTCAATCCTATCAACCTCTATTACAAAGGTTAAGGCGTTTCTTATCTCCATTCCAGGGAGTAAAGATTATGTAGCTTAAGCAAGATTGTTCATAGTTAAAGTGATTAATTACACGCCTGGCACTTAGCTAAGAGGTTTTATTCCCTCCCTAACTTCAGGGGAAAATGCCTACCTGGGGAAACAACCTTTCTCAGAGACCTTGGTTAAAACACATAGTGCCAAGAAGGTGAGCAAACATATTAAGAACAGTATGCCATATATGCAAGGTCCCTTGAAACAGCAAGCATGGACCGGCTCCCGGCACATCAGGGCTGTGGTTGATGGTGGTGTCGGTGTCTGAGGAGGAGTAAGCTGTGCCCTCTGGGTCAGCTGATATGGAATATGGAGGGTAGCAGAGAGAAAAAGAAGAGAAAGCAAAATAACTACAAGGCATGGAAGTGTTTAGAAAAAAGAGGGAGAAGAAAGGGGAGAAGGCAGCATCCTGACACAGCCCTTTCCTTCAGCTTCCCCTTTCCCTATGGTCCAAGGTAGAAATGGGAAACAAGTCCTGTTGCAGTGAGAGGGCAGCTGCTGTCAGCCAGTCTCTGTCTTTACCTGGGTCCCGATCTGAGCTGGGCTTGGGAAGTGGGAAGCAGCCATGGGGACAGGAGACCTTCCTCAGAAGGGGCGAGTGTTCAAGCCCCTGAACCATTGGGGGGGGGGGGTGAGGATCTGTGTCCCACCTCTGTTGAACCCCAAGTTCTCTCCTACTGGCCTCCCTACTGTGCCTGTCTTAGGTTGCCCCACCCTGTGGGGTCTTACCTGTCTTTGACTACCAGCCATCTCTGGGCCAAGTAGGGTGATGTGAGGTTCAGTTCTGTCTCCTTTGTAGCCTCTGTCCCTCTGGCCTCCATGCCCAGCAACTGCCTTGGGATCCCCTTGCCTGCTGGCGGGGCCCCGGCATTGATCACATATCTTGGGGAACCCAGGTTTCTTCTCCAGGGAGGGCCCAGCTCACGCTATTGGGTGAGAGACATATCCATGGTACCAGCCACCATGAGGCTTCAACCACAGCATTAACAGAGAGCTCATGCAACAGCTATGGGCAATTGGATTGTAAGAAGATGGTCCCTCTTGACACAAGGGTAAAAAAGAGGGGCCAATAGAGGACAAAGGAGAGTCCCGGAACAGGGCTTTCTAGCCCAGGATGTCAGGCCCTTGGCACAAGACAACTCCTTGTATGGGACATATAGCAAACACCCCTAGTCACGGCATAAAAGGGAGGTGCCCTTCCTGGAACAGTAGGGTAGGGAGATTCTAGAAAAGGCTGTGTTCAGGAAAGAAGGAGAAAGGCCAAAGAAGCAGCAAACAAGTAGTTAGATTTTTAAAGAAGGAAAAAAGGAAAGGAGATGTGGGGCAAAGCTGGGACATGTGGAAAGACAAAAAGGAGGCACATGTGATCCTCCCAATGGACAGATTGTTCCAGCTCAGGGCTGCACATCTGCTGCAGATTGGCACTGGTCCGGTGTGCTATGATGAGGCAGAGATGGCGGGCGGTGAGACATAAGGTCGGACTAGACGGTCTGGAATCCACACAGGTGAGTCTGCATCCTGTGGAAATATACAAGCATATCCTCTCCCCCAGGTTAAAAGTACATCAGGTCCCTTCCAGGCTCCTGTAAGCAAGTCTCTCCATTTGACGAGGGCTTTAGGTTTAGTTAAATCAGGGTTCCAATGCCTGTACATTGGGGAATTTCCCTCAGAATCTACATTTATTATATTAATTACAAATAGAGTATGTTGTAGAACATGATGAGGAGAGGAATATTTAAACTCATTTTCTTGTAATTTTTTAATTTGTGTTTTTAAAGTTTGGTGAGCCCTTTCTACTATTGCTTGGCCTTGAGGATTGTAGGGTATTCCTGTAGTATGTGCGATGCCGAATGTAGAGCGTAAGTTTTTAAAAGCTCTAGAGGTATAGGCAGGCCCATTGTCTGTTTTAAGTGCCCTTGGTATTCCTAGGTAGGAAAAGCATTGGAATAGATGTTGACTTACATCTTTAAAGGCTTCTCCTGTACGTGCAGAAGTAAGGATAAGATGAGAAAAGGTATCAATACAAACATGCACATAGCAAAGTTTGCCAAAAATGGGACATGAGTAATATCCATCTGCCATAAGTCACAGGGTCTAAGTCCTCTTGGATTAACTCCAGTAGCAGGGCTAGGAAAATGAGTAGGACAATGGCCTCAGTCACGCACAATACTTCGAGCAGCTTCTCTAGATATGCGATAATATAGACGGAGAGCAGAAGCATTTTGATGGTGAATGGCATGAGACCGCCTGGCTTCTTCTAGAGCTGTACAAACTACTGGGTGAGTTAGTAAATCAGCCTGATAATTTCCTTCGCTTAAGGGTCCTGGTAGGCAGGAATGAGCTCTAATATGTCCAATATAGAAAGCCTTTTCTCGTTTATGAATGTAAGTTTGTAGCTGAGTTAACAAAGAGAAAATGGCTGTTCTTCCTTGTGGGAGAGAGGCGGTCTCAATATGAGGAAATAATTTAACTATATATTGAGAGTCAGTGTACAAGTTAAAGGGAACCTATTGCAATTGTTCAAAAGCATAAATGACTGCCAAAAGCTCTGTTCTCTGAGCTGAAGTCTCTAGAGTTTGTTGAACATGGATTATTGAGTCAATGATTGTTACTGCCCTACCATTAGAGGAACCATCTGTGAATACCAAGGAGGCAGGAGGTGATAATGGTTCTTTTGAACATTTAATAGGAAATATAAATGGATGTAGGGAGAGAAATTGCAATATAGGTGATCTTGGCAAATTATGTAAAATTTGTCCTGGGAAGTTACCTATAGCTATCTGCCACTCTTCTTCAAATTGTAATAGTGTGTCTAATTGTTCTCTTTTATAAGGTATTATTATCTCAGTAACTTCTCTTCCAAAGAGTTCGATACTGCATTGTCTACCTTTGATAATGAGAGTGGCCACTAGGGAGGGATAGGGTGGTATAATCTTCTTAGGAGTGACAGGTAAATGTATCCATTCTAATGGTCCTTCCTGCCACAAGCATCCTGTAGGAGTATATTTAGTGGCTAGAATAATTAAGGCCCAAGATTTGAAATAATCTAGACACTGTAGTTGCTGTTTATTGATGGCCTGTTCTATTTTTGCTATAGCCTTTTCTCCTTCTACAGTTAATTGTCGGGGAGACTTAGGGTTAGAATCTCCCTTCAAAATGTCAAATAGAGGTTTTAAGTCAATAGTGGTTATTTTTAGATATGACCTGACCCAGTTGATATCACGTAATAGTTTCTGATAATCATTCAATGTGTTTAAATGATCTTTTCTTAATTGTAAAGGCTGTTGGGTGATAGTAGAGGTATGTAATATTCTGCCTAAGTAGGAAAAAGAAGGTTCAATCTGAATCTTTTCTGGGGCTATTTTTAGACCATGTTCTTCTAAAGCAAGGGCGGTCTGAGTAAGAATTTCCTGTAAAGTAGCCCGATCTTTATGAGCTAGTAAAATATCATCCATATAATGGATAAGATATAGATCTGAAAATTTCTTTCTAATAACTTGCAATGCCTGATCTACAAACTTTTGACATAATGTAGGACTATTTTTCATCCCTTGTGGGAGAACCTTCCATTGATATCTCTGATAAGGTTGTTTAAAGTTTTCTGATGGTATGCTGAATGCAAATCTTTGACAATCAGCCAGGTGAAGAGGTATAGTGAAAAAACAATCCTGTAAGTCAATAACAACAACACAATACTCCTGTGGAATTGCCACAGGGGAGGGCAATCCAGGTTGTAAGGAGCCCATATCTTCCATGGTGGCATTTATGGCTCTTAGATCTTGCAAAAGTCTCCACTTGCCTGATGTCTTTCTTATTACAAATATGGGTGTGTTCCAGGGACTATTTGATGGCTCTATATGTCCCTCTGCTAATTGCTGATCAATTAATTGTCGGGCTGCTGATATTTTCTCAGATGTTAAGGGCCATTGCTCAACCCATACTGGTTGTGACAATTTCCAGACTATGGGATCAGCAGTCCTAAGGGCAATGGCCCCAATTATAAATCCTGTCGAGGAGTGTGAGGTATTACTTTCTTTTCCTAATCCCTTTCCTGGATTAAATCTCGTGTCTAGCATCTGTGATGTTACTCTATCACTAGGGCTATATAATAGAACTCCCATTTGAGATAAGATATCTCTTTCCCATAATGTAAAGGGGATAGTCGTAATTACATATTGACAGAATGTTCCTGAATGTTGATCTTCATCAGCCCAAGTTCAAATCTGAGAACTCTTTTTTACATTAGATGCCTTTCCTAGTCCTACTAGGGAAGTAGAGGTGGTGTGCGTGGGCCATGAAGAGGGCCAATCCTTCCCTGCTATGCAGGAAACATCTGCTCCTGTATCCAATAGATCTCCAGTTGGTTTTCCCTGAATTTGTAAAATTTCTGTAGGTCTAGTAGCATGGATTTCTTGTATCCAAAATGCTGCATCACTAGATCCAAAGCCTCCGGCCCCTCTCGCTTTCTGGGTAACAGCTGTCTCTATTTTATGTATTGGTAACAGGAGTAATTGGGCAGTTCTCTGGTTGGGCTGAATCTGTATAGTTGTGGTGGGTGGGGAAAGTAAAATCTGTATTTCTCCTGTGTAGTCTGCATCAACAACTCCTGGGATGACTAAGATCCCCTGTAACGAGGTGGAGCTCCGTCCTAATATTAAACCTACAGTTCCCTCAGGCAGCGGCCCAGACACTCCTGTAGGAATGGCTGCTACTGGCGAGTCTGGGGTTAGTATTGCATGGGTGGTTGAGTGGAGGTCCAATCCTGCACTGCGTGGGGTTGCCCTGAAGAGGTCACTGACTGATCGAAATTTGCAGAGGGGTTGAAGGTTGATGCCCCTATTATTGCAGGGGCCTGGGGCTGGCCCCTTCTCAAGTTTCCCAATTGAGGTGATGGGATATAACCTCCTTGGGAGCTATTTCTTGAGTTTAAAGGCCGACCATTTTTATGGTATTTTGATCTACATTCCTTTGCCCAATGGAATCCTTTCTGACATCGGGGACAAACGGTTTTTGGAGGATTAATATTATTCCCTAATGTATTTCCAGGCTGTCGAGGAGCTTGCCATCTGGCCTGAGTATTATTATTTTTATTTGGGCATTCTCTGCTAAAGTGCCCAGATAAGTCACAAGAGTAGCAGTTCATATTTCTTTTATTACCTGTAGTATTGCTGGCTTGTCCTATACCCTGTACATATTGAGGGTATGTCTCCCCTTTGAGAGCTGCAGCTATAGCTACACCCTGTATAAATGCTGGACTTACATCAGCACACTGTTTTATAAAATCATTTATAGTTCCTGTTCTGCGAATCGGCCTTAATAAAGCCTGACAGGTATTATTAGCATTTTCAAAAGCCAGTTGTTTGATTAGGATATCGGCTGCCTCTTTGTTATTGATTACTCTCTTGACTGCCTGTATGAGGCGAGAAAGGAAATCCTGATATGGTTCCTCGACCTTCTGTTTAACCTCTGTAAGGGTGGTTGTTTTTCCTGCTGTATAAGGTAGGGATTTCCAGGCATTTCCTGCACAACTGGTTACTTTGGTAAGTGCCTCTGTGGGCATATTCATTTGCTCCAGAGCCGTGTTAAAATCACCTTCTCCTAATATCATGTCTAGGGTTATTCCTTTTCTGGTTTTTTTCCTAGTGGCTACAGCTTTCTTAGCAAGATCATCATATTCAGTTTTCCATAATAAGTAATGGCCTCCTGAGAGACAGGCTTTACAAACCTGTGACCAATCATAAGGAGTCATCCATTTACTGGCTAGGGTTTCTACCAAAGTTTGTGTGTAAGGAGCTAGAGGTCCATATTCAGAGCAGGCCAATTTTAATTCTTTAAGTACTATGTAAGGTATAGGCTCCCAGGTGGGGTTTCCGTCCCCACCAGACTCATTATCATATGCAACTGGGAAGCAGAGTGAGAATTCAAGATCTCCATTAGCTTCAGCTTCTCTTATCACCCTTTGAAATTTAGACATGGAGCTCCTAGGAGCCACAGGCTTCCTTTCTAACTTGGGGAGCCTGTTTTGAACGGGAGGGCCTCTCTCCTCTCTACTGACTGGAAAGGACCAATGGTCATGTTTATGATATTTATTCTCCTCCTGATCAGTAGCCATAGCTAAATTGCTTTTAGATTGAGCTGAAGACAATAATGATGTATCCTCTCTGGGTGGAGCCGAGGGACTATTTAAATTTTGAGAAAGTTCAATCGTTTTTGCCTCTGGTGTCAAGGTGTCACAGATTGAATTCCAGAGGGAAAAGACATTTGGCAGGACCTTCTCAGATCCATGATAGCTGTAATAGTTCTTTAATTGCTTTCCTGCTTTAGTCCAAGTTTCTAAATTAACAGTTCCATCCTCAGGAAGCCATTGACATACATCTTCTATAAAACTTTCTGTCTGACTGGGAGTAACCTTAACTCCTCTGCTAGCAAGCATATGCGTTAAAAGATTAATAGAGTCTTTTTTCTTTAGACTCAGTATGACCCATCCTGTCAATCTAAGTTCTCTACTAACTACCCCTTACCCTACTTATCCTCTATGGGGGGTGGGGGGTCTGCAGCACCCTACGGTAGAGTCCTATCCCTCCAAAGTACTGGGTGGGGGTTTGGGGGGCTTACCTAAGGGTCCCGGTTTGGGCGCCAGATGCCGGGGTCCAACCCCAGCAGGTCCAGGGGTTCCCAAAGGCGTAGACAGAGTCGGCGAAGAAGGAAGGACACGGAGACAGTGTTCAGTTGATCAGCAGCCTAGCCAGGATCTCCAGCCAAGTTCTGGTCTGGATCTCCAGAGAGGTTCTGCTGTTTATTGTCTTGTTACATCCATATTTATACCAGTTGATTTTAATCCTGTCAATTTCTATTACAAAGGTTAGGGTGTTTCTTATCTCCATTCCAGGGAGTAAAGATTATGTAGCTTAAGCATGATTGTTTGTAGTTAAAGTGATTAACTACCCGCCTGGCACTTAGTTAAGGAGTTTCATCCCCTCCCTAACTTCATGGAAAAATCCCTACCTGGGGAAACAACCTATCGGAGAGGTGACCTTGGTTAAAACACACAGCGCTAAGGGGAGCAAACATATTAAGAACAGTATGCTATATAGGCTAGGCCCCTTGACACATATGCTGTGCAGATGTTTCTATCCGGCAGCGACTGTGTCAAGCAGCAAGGATGGACCGGCTTCCAGCACCTTTACCAGTCACTGTTAGCTTGTGACATGACAGCAATGATGTTCAAGTTCTGGATGGTGGACAAATGGTGAGAAATGTCAGTGTAGGTCTGCACTTTTTTGGCTTTGTCATGGGCAACCTGCACCAATGCACCGATGATGAGTGCTAGCATGGAAAGGCGTCTTCACCATCCCCCATCTCTGGATGTGTCTCCTCTGACTCCTCAGTGTTTTGCTTGGGGCCATGCTATCTGTGGTTGCAGTAGTCTGGTCAGTTCCTCTCTCAGATTCATGTTTCAGGAACCACACAGCCTTGGAGGAGTTTTATGGAAACACACAAGTATATCCTCGACCAAAGGTTAATAAAGGGACCCTTCTATAAACTAGACTCGGTATCTTTCCATTTAACCAGACCATTTTGCTTTGGCTTATTCTGACACCACTGTAATTCTATGAGTGTCTTGCCATCAGCATTACAAGGGAAAAATTTAAAGTAATTAAGGCTTGGTGTGGTCTACTTATAGGAGATTTCTTCACTATTCCCCCACTTTTGTTTTTCAAAATGGGATTTAGAGGCTCTTGTAGCAGATATAACATGCAAGAGGGACATTTCTTGATAATCTGTTTGGCAGGCTGATGTAAAAGTTGATGAAATTTCCCTGGCCTGTTTAATAAAATAACTAATTGATAGGCGTATGCATTTCCTTTTGTTAAAGGACCAGAACTTGTTCAAATAGTATAGATAGGCATCGATCACAGCCATTTAAATTCAGTAGTTGCAGTTCTGTTTACCAGGCCAGCAGCATAGGCAGATCAGAGATAATATTAAGAGGCTTTTGGAAATCCTGCAAGTCAGCCTTGATTGTTTCTAATTCTATTCTTTGCACAGAAGTATGACTGGTGTGAATTACTTTCGTCTGAATTCTTTGCATTATAAGCAGCTTTACCATGAGATGAACTATCAGTAAAAACAGTGACTGCTCCAGGAATAGGTTTCTGCCTATTCCAACTAAGTTCCCCTGAATATTCTTTGATTTTCATTTGCTAATTTAAATCAGTCTAAAACAAGGCTTATTTCCTAACTTCCTTTGTCATTGGCTGGGGACAGCAAATGACACTAGTAGGGTTTTTGCTATCAGTCTTTGAGTATATGGACATAAGCGTTGTTTACGGAGGCAAAATGAAAATTGTTTACTTTTCTTTATGAGGCCTAATACATTTATTTTTAATTACAGTTTTCTAGATATTTGAAGGGAATCTGCTCCTGTTTTTTTCTTCCAGAGTAATTTCTAGGCCACATTTAGGGAGTCTCCTTTAAAAACATTTTTCTTTCTTTTAAATAGAGCTACAAATTTGGTTCCTTTTAAGAAATACCAATAAGAGAGAGGTATGCTGGCCAATTGTGCAATGCATACAGATGAAGTAAAAGTAACTCTTTTTTTTATGGTGTCTTATTAATGGTGAGATTTAATGCTCGAATAATTACTTTTTGTTTACCTTGTAAATAGTAGCAGGAGAGATTTTAAAATTTCTCCTTTCTATTAAGGTTAAAATTTACTTTTAAACATCATTCTTTTGGATAGTGCTCATTTGTATAGGTACAGATATTTTACTCTGGACTGTGTTAGAACCAATTGCTAATAAAATATCTGCTTCTCATATAACTGAGTTTATATGAGAACTTGATTATATTGTAAAAAGCTAATTTGTTAAGTGACTAAAGTATGCATCTTTATTGAGAAAGCAAAGTAAGTAAACTTATACATTTGACCTGTGAAGTCCAGGTTTTGCACTACCCCTGGCCTATCTAAAGATCAGACTGTCAGGGCTCCCATCTTAAAATTCTGCTGCTGAATAGTCCGATGTTGCTTAAGAAGTATTCAGCAACTTTGTCCTGCCCTTCCTTAAATGGTGAAACTTTTATAACATTTAAAATACGTGTATGTAAAGAGAACACAGTTATTGATTTTTATTTGATGAAGCTTCAAGTGATTTCAAGTATATTAGATCGGCGTAATTTGGTTTGAAAATATTTCTTTTCCTAAAATATTTCTTTTAAGAAGAGAGTAAACCCTTGAATTATTCCAGGGAACTTGAAAAGTTTCAAAGCTATCTCTTGGTTAAAGTCTTGAAATTTAACATGGAAAGACTATCACAAATATGTGTAACCCAAACATTACATTATACATTTGTTGTAATTATTCTAAAATAGATCAATAAAATTTGAAGCAGGGGATCCCTCGGGGGTGAGGACGACGGGGCCCCAACGCGCTAGGGCGTCTGCATGCACGACCCCGGGGACCAGGTTCATTGACGCAGATCCGTTTAATTGAGGAACTACAGGGGTATATATAGCATGAGGGGACCAATCAGAGGGAGACACATTGCTATAGGCGACCAATCAGAGGGAGACACGTTGCTATAGGCGACCAATCAGAGGGAGACACATTGCTATAGGCGACCAATGGCTGAAAGGCTGGGGTACTATGCATGTGGCTCTAGGAGTTAGTTCAGGCGGGCTTTGCTACTTCCTGGTGTGCCGAGGAAGCATGTCATGGTGGAGTGTGCTCACACCATTGCAACAGCCACAGCGCTGAGACATACTTCCTGAGCTCTACTACAAAAATTTAAACTGGATTTTAAAAATAAAAATTTGGTTCTGACCATAGAATTAATCCTCTTTTTTAATCAGTCCAATAAAATAGTATATCCTAGGTTGACATTTTACCACACATAGTACACATAAGGACTACAATATATTTTGTACTACTAAGTTTTTCCAGAGAAATCACATGAATTATTTTTCCTGATAATGAATTTCTAAACTTTATGCATTGTATCATTACGAGCACATAATTTCTCCCAATTTAATTTGAACTTTTAACTCTTGGAAGCCTTAAATTTTAGGTGGTAAGTTAAATACTTAGCATTTCTTAGTTTAGTAATACCTTCACATTTTTATGGATATATTTCCAATAAAATTAACAAAGACTTATTTAATTAATAGATTCAAATCTGTCCTTTGTTTTTTCATTCGAGTCAAACTCAAATAAATATTGAAAAATTTTGTTATTTCAAAAACTTTAGAGTTTTAATAAGTTTTTTTACTTAATGTAAGCAACTCCAATTTTTTAAGTTAACAAAGACTTTGGAAAAGTATGTTTAGACATATGAGGTTGCCAAAGAAGTAGGGGGAGAAAGGAAGAAGGCCTGTAGCCATTGGAATTTTAAAACCACCACATTTTTCCTTCAGAGATAACATCTAAGAGTGCTTTTCCAGGTTCTCTGCTTTTACAAGGAGAAGATCCACTGGCCCTTTCCTCCAACAGAGAGTGCAGTCAGCCCTCTCCTCAGTGACTACACCCTCACCATCAATATATTTATTTATAATTATTACTGAAAAGCTTTGCCACAAAGCCTTCATTTTAGTTATATCTATCTATTTAACTTTTAACAATTTTGAGCTTCCAAAGCCAGTTATCACCATCTAAGGCGTTTTACTTTGGCAAATTTTGCAGCAGAGAAAACTTACTGGCTTTCATTGGCTTTAATGTTAACCTTGGAAAATGGTCCATTATTATTTAAGAACAGCCCCATATTATGGAAACGCTAATCTTATTGCCTAAACACAGCCTGTATATTTTCCTTGTGTCATTTTCACCATCTTATAAAGAAAAACAGTCTTGGGTTTGTACTATAGCATCTGTCAGGAGATGGGGGTCAGTCCAAGAGGTCACCCAAAATCGGGTGGTGTGCGACTTCTCTTAAGCTAGTGTTTTTCTCTTCACGGGTACAGAAATCCCAGAGATATCCCTTAAATTGTGAGGATTATCTCATCTATCCAAATTTCAAAGGACGGTCTGGGAAATAAAATGAGACTTTTAATAACACTCTGGAGAGTGGGCATACATTTTACAGGATCACCAAAAGATATGTAATTAATGGGTTGGGAGATGTTTTAGATATTTAGTAATGTCCTGGCCATCTACTGTTTCTTTTCTTATTAAATTAAATTGAAGGCATGCTTAATAGACTAACAATAAACCACCAAAACAGATTAATAATAATCAACAGACAAGCGCCCATAAAATAGAGACAAGGCTTAATGAATCAGAGTAGTTTTCATAGATTTTATCCTATTCTGCTCTTCATGGCATTGGATGTCCTCTAAAGTTATTTTACCTAAAATCTGCCTGTCCCAAGGTGTCATGTGGTAATTTTCAGACAAAGCATTATAGAGTCCTTTTATAAAATGACTGTTAACCCCATTTCTCTAGCTGCTGAGCCTTTTCACACTAAAGGTGGCGGACTCAGAGCTTAGGTGTTACAGACTTTTGATCCCCAATACGAATTAGGCATAATGCAGTGCGAACAAGAGCCCACATAGTTCAAGATGACAATGTTACTTTTTTTCCTTGAGCCTGATTTCAGAGAGTACCTTTTGAT
The DNA here is from genome assembly GCF_964212035.1 of Myotis nattereri. Classification (NCBI taxonomy): domain Eukaryota; kingdom Metazoa; phylum Chordata; class Mammalia; order Chiroptera; family Vespertilionidae; genus Myotis; species Myotis nattereri. Next base: position 33,481 of record NW_027669633.1, on the reverse strand, counting down.
ATTTTAATTTCTTTATCCTTGAGCATACAAGTAAATGTTTACAATGATTTTTTTTTTTGCTTTATACTCAAACTTTTCATCATTATAGCCTAGCAGAAATAAAAGATTTTCCGCCCACTTTATGTTTCAGAATTTCCAAAGCTGACATGGGTTTGTGCACAGAGAATTTTCCCCACCTTTTCAGTGCACTTCTCAGCTTTCTGGTGAAATGTCTTCATTTTTCACTCTGGTGAAATTTCTTCTCCAAATGCCCCCCATTGGGCGCCAGAATGCTGCAACCTTTTGCAGCAAGGATTCAGGATCAGGAAAAGGAGCTGCACACAAATGAATACACTAGACAACAAATATAAATTTAGAAGACATGGGGGAGCCAGGCAGAGACCTTTCTTTCTAGCAGAGAAGCTCTCTGAAACCCAGCACCCATCAGCTTTTATTGACTTGGCTTTAGGTTTCTCCTATATGCCCTTTAGCAAAGCAAACAGGCATATCAGCAGTCAAGTTTGCTAAAAATTAAAAGGGTTATAAGACTGGGAGATTACCTTCAGCCATTTTGCCAACAGCAGGGTAATATAATGCTGATTTTTCAGCCCTGCTGAATATCAAAGTTCATTAGCCCTCTATTGGAGATACATATACATATACATATACATATACATATACATATACATATACACATACACGTATACATATACATATGTATGTATATGTGTGTGTGCATATCGTATCTAATAAAAGAGAAACATGTTAATTGGCGCACGACCTCTACCCTTCCCATTGGCTAATCAGGGTGATATGCAAATTAATTGCCAGCCAAGATGGCGGCCGGCAGCCAGGCAGCTTAAACTGAACATGAGGCTTGCTTGCTTCAGTGACGGAGGACTACAATGATCCCCGCGTGCCTTGCCGGCGTCTGAACTTGCAGTTTAAGAAACATTGTAACATATAGAAGCTAAACAAAACCCCAGAAACCAGCTTTCAGCCGGCTGGGATCTCAGAGGTGGAGTTGATAGAGAGTTTCGATTATAGAACCGAAACAAACCAGATATCTGCTTTCAGGAGGGGAGGCCTAAGAGCTGGAGCCTCAGAGCTAAAGGTGGCCCAGAATAAAAAGAAAAAAAGGAGCAGTTGGGAGCTTCAGTCCCAGCCTGAAAACAGCCCTCAGCCCCTCACCCAGACTGGCCAGGCACCTCAGTGGGGACCCCTACCCTGAAGGGTGTGTGACCAGCTGCAAACAGCCATCATCCCCTCATACAGGCTGGCCTGGCACCCCACTGGGGGCCCCCACCCTGATGCAGGACACCCTTCAAGGAAAACCAGCCAGCTCCCACCTGTGCACCAGGCCTCTATTCTATATAGTAAAAGGGTAATATGCCTCCCAGCACCAGGATCAGCAGAGCCGAGAGGCCTCCCAGCACTGGAATCAGCATGACAGGGGGCAGCCCACAAACCCCCTGATCGCCCTGAGGCTCTGTGTGTGACAGTGGGCGGGGCCTCAACCTCCCTATCCTCCCTGATCTGTTCCTGATAGGGGAAGGTGCCCCAAACCCCTGATCTGCTCTGCTCTGTGCCTGATAGGGGGGAGCTCCCCAACCCCCTGATCGCCCTGCGTCTCTGTGTGTGACAGGTTGTGGTGCCCCAACACCCCCACCCCACGGGCCCTGCTGTGTGTGAAGGGTTAGAGCCTTAGCCTCTCAATTGGCCCTGCCCTGAGTGGGAGAGTGGCAGTGCCCTAACCCCCTGATCGGCCCTGCTCTGTGGGTGATAGAGGGTGGCACCCCAACCCCCCGAACTCCTCCGGCCCTGCTCTGTGTGTGATGGGGTAGAGCCATAACCTCCCCATCGGCTCTGCCGTGAGTGTGACAGTGGCGGTGCACCAACCCACTGATCGGCCCTGCTCTGTGAGTGATAGAAAGCGGCTCCCCACCCCCCTGATCTGCCCAGCTCTATGTGTGACAGGGAGCGGGGCCCCAACTCCTCTATGGGCCCTACTCTGTGAGTGACAGGGGGGAGCTCCCCAACCCCCTGATCAACCCTGCTCTGTGCGTGACAGGGGGGAGCTCCAGAACCCCCTGATTGACCCTGCTCTTTGCATGTCAGGGGGGAGCTCCCAAACCCCTTGATTGGCCCTGCTCTGTGCGTGACAGGGGGCGGCGCCCCAACTCTGCAATCAGCCCTGCTCTGAGCCCAACCTGGGGCTGCACCTAGGGTTTAGGCCTGCCCTCTGCCACCCGGGAGCAGGCCTAAGCCAGCAGGTCCTTATCTCCTGAGGGTACCCAGACTGCGAGAGGTCACAGGCCGGGCTGAGAGACCCCCTCTCCCCCCCCCGAGTGCACAAATTTTTGTGAACCGGGCCTCTAGTATATATATATATATGTGTGTGTGTGTGTGTGTGTGTGTGTGTGTGTGTGTGTGTGTGTACATATGTTTGTATATATATACACATACTAGAGGCCAAGTGTACAAAAATTTGTGCACTGGTTGGGGAGGGGGTGTCCCTCAGCCCCACTTGTCTACTCTCACAGTCTGTGATCCCTTGGGAGATAACGAACTGCTGGCTTAGGCTTGCTCCTGCCTGGCAGAGTGCAGGCCGAATTCCTAGGTGCAGCCCCTGGTTGAGCTTAGAGCAGGGCTGATTGGGTGTTGGGTGCCACCCCCTGTCATGCACAGAGCAGGGCGGATCAGGAGGTTGGGATGCCATCCCCAGTCAGGCTCAGGGTAGGGCTGATTGGGGGGTTGCGGCGCCACCCCCTGTCACACTCAAGGCAGGGTTGATGGGGAGGTTGCGGCACCACCCGCTGTCAGGCACAGAGCAGGGCCCATCATGGGGGCTGGAGCTCCCTACCCTGTCACACACAGAGCAGGGCGGATCAGGGTGTAGGGGAGCTCCCTGCTGTCATGCACAGAGTAGGGCAGATAGGGGAGTTTGGGCACGGCCCCCTGTCACACTCAGGGCAGGGCCTAGAAGGAGGTTGTGGCTCCACCCCGTTACACACAAAGCAGGGCCCATGGGGAGGGGGGGGGGGTGGGGTTGGGGCGCAGCACCTTGTCACACACAGAGCCACAGGGTGATCATTGGGTTTGGGCGCTTCCCCCTGTCATGCTACTACAGGGACCAGGAGGCCTCGAGGTTCCGCTGAATCCTAGTGATGCGAGGCCTTGCAGCTCTGCTTTACATGGGCAGTGAGGCGTCACTGCTCCACTGATCCTGGTGCAGGGAGGCCTCAAGGCTCCCCTTGACACAGGGGTAGTGAGGCCTCGCTGCTCCACTGATCCTGGTGCTGGGAGGCCTCACGGACCTGCTGATCCTGGTGCTGGGAGGCATATTACCCTCTTACTATATAGGATATAGGCCTGGTGCAACAGTCGGGGCCAGCTGGATTGCCCGGAAGGGTGTCCTGGATCAGGGTGGGGGTCCCGCTTGGGTGCCTGGCCAGCCTGGATGAGGGGATGATAGCTGTTTGCAGCTGGTCACGCTGCCTTTATGGTCAGGGTCCTCACTCGGGTTCCTGGCCAGTCTGGGTGAGGGGCTGAGGGCTCTTTTCAGGCTGGTGGGTGACTGAAGCTCCCAAACTCTCCATTTTTTTTATTTTTTTTATACTGGGATTTATTTATCTTCTATGGCTGTCACTGGAACTGAGGACTGGCTTTAGCTCTGAGGGTCAGCTCCAGCTCTGAGGCCTCGGCTGCTGAAAGCAGGTATCTGGGTTTGCTTGGGTTCTATTATCAAAACTCTGTTGCAACTCCAGCTCTGCTGGCTGGCTGAAAGCTTGGGGTTTGTTTAGTGTCTATAATTGCAACACATTTTCTTAGAGTGCAAGCTCACAGCCTAGCAGTGGCAGGCGGGGAAACTTGGCTTCCTCTTTCACTGGAGCAAGATAGCCTCCTGTTCGCTTTAGCTGCATGGCTGCTTTTTCTCTGCATCCTCTACAGCACTTGTGGTTTTTTTATTTTTATTTTTTTCTGACAGCTATTCTTACAGGTGTGGATTGGTACTTCTCTCATTTTGATTCACATCTATTGGACTGTTACTGCCTTTGAGCATTTTTTCCTATGTCTCTTGGCCTTATGTAGGTCCCCTTTCAAAAAGTGTCCATTTAAGTCCATTGCCCGTGTTTTGATCGGATTGTTTATCTTCCTATTGTCAATTTGTGCGAGTTCTCTGTAAACTTTGGAATTTAACACTTATCAGAGATTCCATTGGCAAATATGTTCTCCTATGCAAAGGGCTTTCTTGTTGTTTTGTTCAGGATTTAGTTTGCCATGCAGAAGATTTTTATTTTGATGTAGACCATTTGCTTTTTTTCCCCTTTGTGTTCATTGCCTTCAGAGCTGTGTCAGTAAAGATATGCTAAGACATATGTCTGATATTTTGCTGCCTATGCAGTCTTCTAAGATTTTTTTACATAGATTCCCAACTAACGTTTAAGTCCTTTATCCACTTTGAGTTTATTTTTGTGTATGGTGTAAGTTGGTCGCCTAGTTTCATTTTCTTGCATGTTTCTGTCTGATTTTCATCATTTATTGAAGAGACTGTCTTGACTCCATTGTATGCTCTTGCCTACTTTGTAAATTAATAATACAGCGTAATGACTTGGGTGCACTTTTGCGTTCTCTGTTCTGTTTCAGTGGTGTATATGACTTTTTTAGTGCCAGTAGCAGGCAGTTTTGAAAGTGGTGGCTTTATAATATAGCTTAATATCTGGTATTGTGAGCCTTCCATATTTTTTTCTTGTTCCCTGGATTGCTGAGGCTATTTTTACTCCATATGAATTCTTGGAGAGTTTGTTCTTTGTCTGTGAAATATTCTGTTGGTATATTAATGGAGATTACATTGAATCTATAAATTGCTTTGGGTAGTATGGACATTTTAATGGTGTTAATTCTACCAACCCATCAACATGGTATATTAGTCCATTGGTTGATATCTTTATCTCTGTTTCAATGTTCTGTCATTTCCCAAGTGCAGTTCTTTAATTCCTTCATTGAGTTTTTTCCTTAATTCTTTTACTGCAATGGTAAGTGGGATTCTTTTCTTAGTTTCTCTTTTTGTGAGTTCATTCTTCGTGTATAAAAGACATATATTTTTGGGTGTTAATTTTGTATCCTGATACATGACCAAATTCATTTATTCTGTGCTTTTCTGTTTGGGATGACTTTTATTTCTTCATTTATTGAAGAGACTGTCTTTTTTTAAATTTAATGCTTAAAGTATTACAAAGGGTATTACATATGTGTCCTTTCTTCCCCATCCTTGACAATCCCCTGGCCTCCCTTACCCCCCAGTCTCTTATGTCCATTGGTTATGTTTATATGCATGCATACCAGTCCTTTCATTGATCTCTTACCCCATTCCCTTCTGCCCTCCAACCCTCCCCGGCCTTCCCGCTGCAGTTTGACAATCTGTTTGAGGCAGCTGTGCCTCTGTATCTATTATTGTTCTTTAGTTTATAATGGTCTTTATTATCCATGAATAAGTGAGATCATGTGGTATTTTTCCTTCATTGACTGGCTTATTTCACTTAGCAAAATGCTCTCCACTTCCACCCATGCCGTTGCACATGGTAAGTGTTCCTTCTTTTTTACAGCAGCATAGTATTCCATCGTGTAGATGTACCACAGTTCTCTAATCCATTCATTTACTGATGGGCACCTAGGCTGTATCCAGATCTTAGCTATGGTGAATTATGCTGCTATGAACATATGGGTGCATATATCCTTTCTGATTGGTGTTTCTGGTTTCTTGGGATATATTCCTAGAAGTGGGATCACAGGGTCAAATGGGAGTTCCATTTTCAGTTTTTTGAGTAAACTCCATACTGTCTTCCATAGTGGTTGCCCAGTCTGCAACCCACCGCAGTGCACGACTGTTCATTTTTCTCCACATACTCTCCAGCACTTGTCATTTGTTGATTTGTTGATGATAGCGAGTCTGACAGTTGTGAGATGGTACCTCATCGTTGTTTTGATTTGCATTTATCAGATGATTAGTGACTTTGAGCATGTTTTCATATATCTCTTGGCTTTCTGAATGTACTCTTGTGAAAGGTGTCTATTTTGATCCTTTGTCTCTATCGTTTCTGATTTTGTTTATTGGGTCCTCTCTCTTTGCCTCTTGGTGAGCCTGGCTAGAGGTTTGTCAATCTTGTTGATCCTTTTGAAGAACCAGCTCTTGGTTTCATTGATTTTAAGTTTGTTTGTTTTTTTTTGTCTCTATTTCATTTATTTTTTATCTAATGTATATTATCTCCTTCCTTTTGCTCACTCTGTGTTTTTCTTGTTGCTCTCTTTCTAATTCTTTGAGTTGTAGAGTTAGATGATTTACTACCATTTTTTTCTTGTTTTTGAGATAGGCCTGTAGAGCTATAAAGTTCCCTCAGGACTGCTTTCATTGGGTCCCATAGGTTTTGGATTGTTGTGTTTTCATTGTCATTAGTTTCCAGGATGTTTTTAATTTCCAGTTTGATCTCATTGGTAAACCAATCAATATTTAATACATGATATTCAGCTTCCAAGTGTTTGAGTATTTTGGGTTGTTTTATTGTAGTTTATTTCTAATATTATGCCATCGTGGTCTGAGAAGATGCTTGGTATGATTTCAGTCTTCTTGAATTTGGCGAGTTTGTTTGTGACCCAATATGTGGTCTATTTTTGAATGTGTCTTAAGAGCACTTGAGTAGAATGTATATTCCGTGGCTTTGTGGTGAAGTGTTCTGAAGGTGTCAATTAAGTCCATCTGATCTATTGAGTCATTTAGAATTGGTATTTCTTTGCTTAGTGTTTGTCTAGAGGATGTATCCAGTGATGTCAGTGGTGTATTATAGGCCCCCTCTATGATAGTATTGTTGTCGATCTCTCCTTTGATATCTTCCAGGAGTTTTATTTTTATGTATTTGGGTGCTCCTGCATTGGGTGCATAGATGTTTAGCAGGGTTATATCTTCTTGATATATTGATCCGTTTAGTATTATGAAGTGGCCTTCTGTATCCCTTGTTATAGCCTTCACTTTGATGTCTATTTTGTCCGATATAAGTATTACTACCCCAGCTTTTTTTTCCTTTCCATTTGCCCGAAAGATATTTCTCCATCCCTTCACTTTCAGTCTGTGTTAGTCCCTTCTTCTGAGGAGGGTCTCTTGTAGACAGCAAATGTATGGGTCATGTTTTTTTTTAGCCATTCAGTCACTCAATGTGTTTTGGTTGGAGCATTTAGTCCATTTAAGTTTAAAGTTATTATTGAAAGGTACTTGTTTGTAGCCATTTCTTTTTTGTGTGTGGCTGTTTTCTTTCTGGGCTTTTTGTTCCTTTTTTAACACCAGTCCCTTTAGAATTTCTTGCATTGCCCGCTTGGTGGTGATAAAGTCTCATAGCCTTTTTTTGACTGTGAAGCTTCCTATTTCCTCTTCAATTTTGCATGATAGCCTGGCTGGATAGAGTATTTTTGGATTCAGTCCTTTGCTTTGCATCACTATGTAAATTTCCGTCCATTCTTTTCTGGCCTGATGTGTTTCTGTTGAGAAATCATTGGATAATCTAATGGGAGATCCCTTGTATGTAACTTTCCGTCTCTGTCTTACAGCCTGTAAATTTCTCTCTTTGTCCTGAACATTTGCCATGATAATTATGGTGTGTCTTGGTGTGGGTCTTTTCAGGTTCACCTTGATTGGGACTCTCTGTGCTTGTGTGACTTTTTTCTTCTCCACCTCAGGGAAGTTTTCTGATATTATTTCTTCGAATAGGTTTTCTAATTCTTGTTCCTCTTTCTGTTGTTCTGGCACCCCTATTATCCATATGTTGTTTCGTTTCATGTTGTCCCAAAGCTCCCTTTGGCTCTCCTCCTGTCTTTTAATTTTTTTCTCCAATTGCAGTACAGTTTGGGTGTGTTTGCTTCCTTGTGTTCTAATTCACTAGTTCGGTCCTCCGCTTCTCCTAGTCTACTGTTGATACTTTCAACGGTGTTCTTTATTGCAACTATATCGCTCTTCATTTCTTCTTGGGTCTTACTTAAGTTGTTGATATTTTCATCAGTTTCTTCTTGCTTCTTGCATATGTTGTTGATTTATTCCTCCATCCAGTTTATGCACTCTAGGACCCTTATTCTGAATTCTTTTTCTCTCATGTTGCATGCCTCTGTATCACTTAGCTGCTTTTCTGGCGAGTCTTTTTTTTTCTTTCCTTTGGGGGTTTCTTTGTCTACCCCTGTTTGATCTCACTGACATATCTAGATGTTGAGTCGTTGATGAGCTGCTGCCTGGGTGGCAGTCGCTCCTTGAGCTGTGGTTGCTCCTTGGGCGGTTGCGGTAGCAGCTTTTCCTCAATTGGCAGCTCCTCTTCTGTGTGCTGTTCACAGCTTTGGTGGCCCTTCTGGCTGGTGGGGGGAGGCTTCACATACAGCTGCTGATCCTCAGAAGGTATGGTGATCAGGAGGTTGCTGTTCCTTGGATCTGCTCCGTTTATTTAAGGGAACATAATACAACACATCAAAGCACAATGTACCAGGCACTGAACACAAATATATTCACAATATTAATAACCCCAAATAAAGGTCACTGTCCAAATTAAGAGGATTAAGGGATGAGGAAGAAAGAAGAGAAAAAGATAAAATAGAAAAAAGAAAACTAAGAAAAAAAAGGAGTTCAAGAATGAAATTGGGAAAAAGGAGGGGGAAAAAAGAAATAAAAGAGTGAAAAGAGAGAATGAAGTAGAAGAGGGGAAGAGACTATTTATATGAGGAGAAAACTCTGATAGAACCGCCACTAATGCCAACATATTCCAGCAAAGGTCACTGGAGATGAATGGAAACTACAAATAATCAATAATATCAAGAGAGGCAAGGGAAAACAGAAGCAGAAAAATTACTGGCGGGGAGGGGGGTGGAGGGAGAGGAAAAGCCAACAGAAAAAAAAAAATAAAAAGCAAAACAACCTCACAACCAGTCCTAAACCACACACAAACACACAAAAACAAACAAAAAACAAACAATATACTCAACAATCAAGCAAACAGCAACAAAACAATAGAAAGATAAAAGAAGGGGAAAAATTTGTGGTAGTGAAGAAAGATAAGGGATAGGTGTATAAGGATTTAGAGCAGTGGAGTGGAAATAGGCTTTATAATTACGATGCAATTTTAACGGTGGGAAAAAGAAGGAATCAGGAAAATCTAAAGCAGAAATAGGGTATGAGAAACAGGACAACAAAAGGGGAATAGTGGGGAAGAGGGTTTTAGCATAGAGGTAAAATTTAGGTAGGGGAAGTTGATGCTATAGGAACGATGAAAATAGAATGGAGAACACTAATCCCAAAATAAAATAAAGAGAAAATAAAATGTCACTTTAAAAAATGGTAAAATGGTAGCAGTAATAATACTGGTTAAACATAAAAATGTGTTAATTAAGAGGATAAAGTCAGCTGATGGAAAAAGAAGAAAAAAAATTGGTTTCTTAGTTAAAAGATGAAAAAAGAAAAAAAATTGCAGTTGTGAAGGTAATTAGGTTCTTCTCCTTTTCAGTCTGGCTTGTCTTGGTCTTGCCAGGTATTCAGGAGAGTGTTGAATGTCCCTGTGCTACACTGTTCCTCCGTGTTGTAAACCATAGTCCTGATTTTAAAGCAGGCCATATTTGTGTCCCAGACTGCCTTAATTTGTGTTTAGGTGAGAGTCAGTTTGTGGCTCTGCCTGTGGGTGGCAGTGTTTTTGGGTTGGCCTTTGAGGCTATACAGCTTCTCTATCCAGTAGCATGGGCTTATTTTACTCTATTGCACTTAAAACTGATTTGGGGAGGTCAACTCCCCAGAGCTGGTTCTTTAATCATTGCCCTGCTCTATGTTATTGCTGGGACTGAAAGTCCCTCTATAGGCCAGACCCTGTTAAAGCCCAGGGACAAATCAGATTATTTTAATCCTTCATCTATTTCAGGTTCTAATCTGGGTGTGGCTGTGCTCCTTGCCTGGGGGCTAGGTGGAGTAGTCCCACCCACCGAAGAGAATGTCTGCTCCAGTCCTGGGCCCAGGGGTGTCTCAGCACTCAGTTCGCTGGCACCTCTCTTGGCACCCCCTTTCTCCCCAGCCTCTCCCCAGATTCTACTCGTCTTCACCTTCTCCCTCTCTTCAGCACAGGTGAGTGTCTGTATCTGAAATGTCCTATGAACAGGTTTCAGTGAAAATAAACAAACAAATGTGGGCCACGGAAACAGAGAAGGCTGAATTTCTGTAAGCTCCTCTCTTACCAGCACTGCATGGTCTGTTCAGCTCTTCATGCAGCCTTCTCTAGGCTCAGTCCTCCATAATCACAGAACCCAGATCTCAAATCCCCCTGTGCCAGGAATCCCACAGATCTCCTTTCCCCTGTCAGGGGCTGTGCCTGTCCCAGGAGACACGGCTGTCTGCCATAAGGTCTCCCGCTGACCCGCTGGGCTCAGAGGTCTGGCAAACTTTCCTGCCCAGATCCGTGGTTCTTTTACCTTTCCAGGGGAGCTGTGCCCTTCCTGGCTGCAAACTGTGTCACCAGCTGAGTAATTCTGCCAATTCGCGGTGGGTATAATTAGTTTCAGCTGCTTACTCCATCTTCTCTGCCACAACACCTGGGACGCGTCTGCCTATATCGCCACCATCTTGTAGAAATCAAAGAGACTGTCTTGACTCCATTGTATGCTCTCGCCTCCTTTGTAAATTAATAATACAGCGTAATGACTTGGGTCCACTTCTGGGTTCTCTCTTCTGTTTCAGTGGTGTATATGTCTTTTTTAGTGCCAGTAGCAGGCAGTTTTGAAAGTGGTGGCTTTATATTATAGCTTAATATCTGGTATTGTGAGCCTTCCATATTTTTTTCTTGTTCCCTGGATTGCTGAGGCTATTTTTACTCCATATAAATTTTTGGAGAGTTTGTTCTTTGTCTGTGAAATATTCTGTTGGTATATTAATGGAGATTACATTGAATCTATAAATTGCTTTGGGTAGTATGGACATCTTAATGATGTTAATTCTACCAACCCATCAACACGGTATATTAGTCCTTTGGTTGATATCTTTATCTCCTTTTCAATGTTCTGTCATTTCCCAAGTGCAGTTATTTTACTTCCTTCATTGAGTTTTTTCCTTAATTCTTTTATTGCAATGGTAAGTGGGATTCTTTTCTTAGTTTCTGTTTTTTTGAGTTCATTCTTGGTGTATAAAAAGACATATATTTTTGGGTGTTAATTTTGTATACTGATTCATGAACAAATTCATTTATTATGTACTTTTCCAGTTAGGATGAGGTTTATTTTTCATGTCTGAGCACTATGGTAGCACTTCCTGTACTATGTTGAACAGGAGTGGTGAAAATTGGCATCACTGTCTTGTTCCTATTCTTTTAGGGGAAATGGTTTTAGCTTTTGCCTATTGAGTATGATGTTGGCTGTGGGTTTCTCATATATGGCCTTTATCATGTTGAGTATGGTCCCTCTATTACCACATTGCTGAGAGTTTTTATCACAATTGGGTGTTGGGATTTTTTCAATTCTTTTTCTGTGTCTATCGATATGATCACATGATTTTTACACTTCAGTTTGTTTATGAGTTATATCGCATTTATTGATTTGTTAATATCATACCAGTCTTGCATCCCTGGAATATATCCCACTTGATCATGGCATTTGTTCCTTTAATATACTGCTGGATGTGATTTGCTAATACTTGGTTGAGGATTTTACTATCTGTCATCATCAGACATATTGGCCTGTAATTCTCATTCTTTGTCGTGTCTTTACCTTGTTTTGGAATTAGAATAATGCTGGCCTCATACAAACAGTTTGGAAGTATTCTTTCCTCTTTGTTTTTCTGAAAAAGTTTGAGGAGTATAGATTGTAGTTTTCTGAATGTTTGGTAGAACTCCCCTGCGAAGCTGTCTGGACCTGAGCTTTTGTTGGTTGGAAGTGTTTCGATTACTGCTTCTATTTCATCAGTTGTTATGAGCCTATTCAGATTTCTTAATTCTTTCTGAATCAATTTTGGTAGTTTGCATTTTTTACTGACTTCATCTATTTCATCCACATTGTCCAGCATTTTGGCATATAGTTGTTCATACTATTTTCTTACAATTCTTTGAATTTATATATATATATATATATATATATATATATATATATATATATATATATATATATATATATATATATATATATATATATATATATATAGAGGCCTGGTGCACAAAAATTTGTGCACTCGGGGCGAAGGGGGTACCTCAGCCCAGCCTGTGTCCTCTCGCAATCTGGGTCCCCTCAGGAGAAAACGACCTGCTGGCTTAGGCCTGCTCCCGGGTGGCAGAGGGCAGGCCCAATCCCTAGGTGCAGCCCATGGTCAGTTTCAGAGCAGGGCTGATTGGTGAGTTGGGGCGCCTTCCCCTGTCATGCACAGAGCAGGGCACATTGGGAGGTTGCGATGCCATCCTCAGTGATGCTCTGGGTAGGGCCAATTGGGGGGTTGGGACACAGCCCCCGGTCACACTCAGGGCAGGGCGGATCAGGGGGTTTGGGCGCCGCCACCGTCACTCTCAGGGCAGGGCCGATGGGGAGGTAATGGCTCTACCCCGTCACACACAGAGCAGGGCCCCTGGGGGGTGGGTTGGTGCACAGCACCCTGTCAAACACAGAGCAGGGCAGATCAGGGGGTTGGGGCGCTGCACCCTGTCACACACAGAGCCGCAGGGTGATCAGGGGGTTGGGGAGCTCCCCCCTATCAGGCACAGAGCAGGGCTTATCAGGGGTTTGGGGCACCTTCCCCTGTCATGAACAGAGCAGGGCGGATAGGGAGGTTGTGGCCCTCCCCGTCACACACAGAGCCTCAGGGAGATCAGTGGGTTTGGGTGCTGCCACCTGTCACACTGATCCCAGTGCCGGGAGGACTCTAGGCTCCACTGATCCTGGTGCTGAGAGAACTCATGGCTCAGCTGATCCCAGTGCTGAGAGGCATATTACCCTTTTACTATAGAGGATAGAGGCCTGGTTCATGTTTGGGGCTGGCTGGTTTGCCCTGAAGGGTGTCCTGGATAGGGTGGAGGTCCCCACTGGGGTGCCTGGCCAGTCTGGGTGAGGGGCTGTGGGCTGTTTTCAGGCCAACTGAAGCTCCCAACTGCTCCTTTTTTTCTTTTGTTATTCTGGGCCAGCTTTAGCTCTGGCTCCAGCTCTGAGGCCTCTCCTGCTGAAAGAAGGTATCTGGCTGGTTTGGCTTGTATAACTCCAGCTCTGAGATCCCGGGCTCACTGAAAGCAGGTTTCTGGGGGTTTGTTTAGCTTCTATATTTGTTACAATCTTTCTGAAACTGCAAGCTCAGAGGCCGGCAAGGCAGGCGGGGAACGTTGGAGTCCTCTGTCACAGAAGCCAGCAAGCCTCATGTTAGTTTCAAGCTGCCTGGTGCCGGACGCCATTTTGGCTGGCAGTTAATTTGCATATCTCGCTGATTAGCCAATGGGAAGGGTACCGGTCGTATGCTAATTATCATGTTTCTCTTTTATTAGATAGGAGATTATATATATATATGTGTGTGTGTGTATATATATATATATATATATATATATATATATATATATATATTCCTATGTTGGTTGAATATATTTTTACTAGGGTAATATTTTCGGCTGGTTGATCCCTTTGGTATCATGCAGTGACCTTTCTGTCTCTTGTGATGGTCTTTATTAAAAAGTCTTTTTTCCTGATATGAATATTTCTATTCCAGCTTTTTTTTCTTTCCATTTGCATGGAAATTTTCCCATTCCTTCACTCCAATCCTTTGTGTGTCTTTTGTTTTCAGATGGCACTCCTGTAGACAGCATATACTTGCATCATATTTTTGTATCCATTTTGATACCCTATGCCTTTTGATTGGAGAATTTACCTATTTATATTTAGAGTTATTATTGATAGGTATTTATTTCTTTCCATTTCCTTTGTGTATGGCTAAGTTTCTGTCTCTGTTTCTTTTTCTCATGACAGCAATCCCTTTGACATTTCTTGTAATGCTGACAACTTACTCCTTTAGCTTTTTTCTGTCTATGAAGCTTGTATTTGACTGTCTATATTGAAGGAAAGAATTGCCGAATATAGTAATCTTGGTCTCAGATCCTTACTTCCCATTAACTTGAGTACTTCATCCCAATCCCTCTGGCCTGTAGAGTTTCAGATAAGATATCAGGACTCAGCCTTATGGGCACTCCTTCGTAGCTAACAGTTTTCTTTTCAATTGCTGCCTTGAAGATTCTCTTTTTTTTAATTTTTGGCATTTTAATTATGATGTGTCTGTGCATGGGTTTGTTTGGGTACTTCTTTGGGGTTCTCTTTGGCTCTTGACCTTGTGTGGGATTTTCCTTTACCAGGTTAGGTAAGTGTTCTGCCATTGTTTCTTCAAAGACCTTCTCTATGCCTTTCTCCCCTCCTGCCTCTTTTGGCACACTCGCTATTCTAATACTGTTATATAAGTGGTCCTCCTGTTTGTATTATGTCATTTTATATCTAGGACGGTTCTTCTTTTCATAGTCACTATATCTTTTTTCATGCTGTTGAGCTCTTTTAACTTCATAACTCTGAAGTCAGATTCAGATAAATGTCTTCTCTGTGCTTCACCTCTCTCTATATCTGGAGAATTCTCTAGTTCTCTTCATTTGGGGGTTGTTTCTTTATTTCCTCTTTCTGGCTTTCTGTGTGGGTTTGTGGTGACAAGTTAGGTAGACCTGTCTGCCTATCAGTCTCTAGTGCAGAACATTGTTAAAGGATGTTTCTGACTAAATAGGTCAGGCAAAGACTCAAAGCCTCCAGAGACCTCCTCTGTCTATAGACTGATAGGATTCCAACTTAACTTGCCTCCAAGGCAATGGTCCTCAGGTTATAGCAAGAGTTTGTTTCAACAGGGTGGTGCAGTTGCCTCTGCCTGGAGGTTAATTGTTATTTATAATCTCTTAAGTGTCCTCAGGGCACGGTGTTTACCAGTAGTGTGTGTTAATTGTGTCACCTCCAGGAAAGGCAAATGTCTGTGTGGGAAAGATTTTCTCTGCTGCATGAGGAAATGACTCCTCCCAGGAAACTTGAAGTGTTTTCTTCTGTGCTGGAACCCTTGACTCCCCAGTTCTGACTTTTTCCCTCACAGCTCCAGTCCACTTCACCCTCCCTTTGCCAGGGCACAAGCTGTGTGGCTCCACAGGGAAATTTGTGTGGTGGCCCTTTAAGAGGATACCTGAAATTCTAGCTGTCTCTCCCTGGCAGACAGTGCCCTGCTGCTATTCACATCCACAGGTTATATGGGTACCCTCCTCAGTTCTGGTGCTCTCTGCTAGGAGGCCCAGCTTGGGGATTGGCCCCAGAGTTCTCAGTGGCAGTCCTCCACAGCTGAGATATCTCTCTGAGACTTCAGTTGCTGTCTGTGGGTGTCAGGCCCGCCCCTTCAAGCCTCCTCTCCCCCTACCGGTGTCTAAGTGGCCTCCACCTTCGATCCTCGGGTGTCAGGGTTCTCTCCTGTGAGTTTTCCATTGATTATTCAGGAAGTTGTTCTGTATTTTAGTTGGAATATCAGTTTGTTCCTGGGAGCATGTTCCTGTAGCATCCACTTATTCTGCCACCAATCTTTTAAATATATTTTTACTTATCTCAGAGAGTAAAGGAGAGCTAGTGAGAGTTAGAAACATCAATGATGAGAGAGAATCATTGATCAGTTCCTCCTGCGTGCCCCAGACTGGAGATTGAGCCCACACCCTGGCAAATGCCCTTGACCTGAATCAAATCTGGGCCCTTCAGTCTGAAGGTCGGTGATCTGTCCACTGTTCCAAACTGGCTAAGGTTCTGCCCCCTTTTTCAATCTTCTTCAGAATCCCTCTGCATTGTAAAGTCCCTGCTAACATTCTTGTCCAATCCGCTCCTTTTCATGTGGTTTCAGGATGGAGTGAGCATGAAGGCCCTAATGTCCTGTGAGTGCACATTCTGATCAATAGCACCATCAGGAAATGTGCATTGAGACATGCTCAGTATTCATATAGTAACAGAAACCTGCCATGTCTCTTACTGTTTCTGTCTCTGTTTGGATCATGAGGGAGCCCAACTAAGGCTCTTGTTTCCAATAGGGTGTTCAAGGATACACCCTAAATTTCAAGCCATGATCTTCTGAGAATACTTTGGAAATGGTGCCCTACCCTAAAATGTATTAGGCCATTTAATTATAAGGCCATATCTTTTTATAAGAATAAGGCTTTCATTTTTTAATTTTTTTTTCATTGCTTAAAGTATTTCAAAGGATATTACAGATGTCTTCTTTTTTTTTTTTTTTTTTTTTTCTCCCCTTGACCTCCCCGGCTTCCCCCCCACCACAGTTTTTATTTCTTATTGAATGAGTAATCTAAGAGTCATATAAATATATAAAGATATACTTTGTGCTTCCAACAATCATATACTTAATGAGGAAATACAGAGACCAAATAACTACATCTTAATCAATAGAATATAAGTATAATAGGTCCTCATGTTACATTTAAGATCTATTCCTGCAGCACGTCATAATGATTTTTGCTGTAAATCAGAACCCACCTAAATAAGCATCTACATCACTCATATGGAGCACACATACACAGTAGTAATGAGGTGAAACAATAAAAAAAATAAAATATAAAAATTAAAAATTAAAAGGAAAATAACGATTCCTGTCCTTTACTTGTGCTAAATCCTATCTAATAATAGACAAACAGGGTAACTGACAGTATCTTCCCTTAACCTCCCATTGGCTAATCAGCACAATATGCAAATTAACCACCAACAAATATGGCGGTTAAATTGCATAACTAGGTGCCCAATGGCTATAGGCTATTGGAGCCTGCAATCAGAGCTGAGAGGACCCCTGCCAAGGTCTGATGCCTTGGTCAGAAGCGTTAGGCTTGGGCAAGGGCGGAGCTGGGTTGGTGGGTAGCAGCGGGTAAGCCAGCGATGGTGGGGAGCAGGAGAGGAGTTGGCGTTGGTGGGAGCTGGGGGTCCTCTGCCTAGGCCAAATGCCTTTGCCAGTGGTATTAGGTCTGGGCAGGGCTGGAGCCGGTAATTGCAGGGGTACTATTGGTCCCTTCCAAGGTCTAATGCCTTTGCTAGAGACGTTAGGTTTGAGGAGTGGAGGTGCCTGTGATTGAGGGGAGCATGGGGTCTCCTGCCCATGACATTAGGCCTTGGCAGGGGTGGATCTGGCAATCCTGGAGAGTTGGGGGTCCCATGCCCAGGCCTAATGCCCCGGCCAGAGGCATTAGCCCTGTGCAGGGGCAGAGCCAGCAATTTCGGGGAGCAGGGAGGCAACTGGCCTTGGCGGGGAGCAGGGGAAGAGCCAGTGATCATGGGGAGCAGGGTCTGAGAGGATGATTGAGGGAGTTGGTGGTCCCTTGCCCAGAGCTAATGACTGGACCACAGGCATTAGGCCTGGGCAGGGACCAAGACGGCAATTGGTGTGAACTCCAGAGGAAACACCTTTTTTGACTGCTCATTAGTTAAGCTCCCTCTATGCCACTGGTAATATTCTTAGTAAATTGGGTAATAAGAATCAAAATAGGTGATTTAGGGGTTTTTACCGCACTCCTGGAGAAAAAAGGAAGGTCCACTGCTGGAGGGGTAGGAAATGTCATATACTATCCTTGCTGGTTTTGCTGAGTGAATAATGCCTTGGCCTGCCCACTGCTGAGTCTTGGTTCAATTCTGGCTAAGGGCATGTACATAGGTTGCAGGCTCCTCCCTGGCCTGGGCCCAGGTCAGGGCTCATGCAGGCGGCAACCAATCAAAGTGTTCCTCTCACTTTGATGTTTCTCTCTGTCTTTCCCTTTCTCTTCCACATTCTTGAAAAATCAATGGAAACATATTCTCAGGTGAGAAGGAAGGAAGGAAGGAAGGAAGGAAGGAAAGAAGGAAGGAAGGAAGGAAGGAAGGAAGGAAGGAAGGAAGGAAGGGAGAAAGAAAAGGAAGTAAGAAAGAAAGAAATGTCATATCCTATGAAAGACACATCTTGAAAATGACTAAAGAAAGTTGTCATTTTTTTCATAGTAAAGGAACTGGAGTCCGTGTTGATGAAAACACCTGGGTAGCTGAGGTTGACTGGCAGTGGCTGCAACAGCGGGGTGATTGAGCTGATGCCTTTGCCTGATCACCCTGGTCACCGCCCACAAAGGGAGGCCAGGCTGTGGCTTAGGCCCACTCCCCAAAGGGAGCATTGAGCAGGGAGTAGGGCATCCCCTGAGGGCTCCCAGTATGTGATAGGGGCCTAGCTGGGCTCAGGGGCCCCCCTCCAGTGCACAAATTTTTGTGCACCTTGCCTCTAGTAAATAATAAAAAACATAAAGCACATATGTAAATACATATGAATGATGGAAGTTTTTTTAAAATAAATACTCAGAGGATGGCACTGTAACCACAAAATGATGTACTTCGAGTCCAACGTAACCCGAGGATGGTCTGCATTTTCTCAACAGACTGAAAAGTAATTAATGTGGGTTCTGATGGTGATTTAATGAAAACAAGGGTGGGAAGGCACACTTGAAAGAGTCAGGCATTGCAAGTTCCAAATCAGTGCATGCACATAGTTTTGAAGAAATCAGGTAAAAGTGACTTATTCATATTAGTAAAGAGATGTTTTAAAATCTAACATAGAGACCCTCACTATAAATTATGTTGGAAAATTGAAAGTATTGATAGCATCAGTGTAGTTAAGAAGAATATGCCTCTGCACTTGAATATAGACAAGCATCCTGCCCATTTCAATTTTGGATGAGCTAGTGAGCAAAGAAAATTAGTGAAAGGCTCACTTAGTGGCATTAGTGCAAAGAATTAGCACTGGAACATAGTAATATTTATGGGAATGTAATATTTCTCATATTTGAAGGCGATTCAGTGCCCTTCATAGGAGCCGTTAAATACAGCTAAAAAGCAGTAAAATCTATATGGCCATCATTACCAAAATTCAGTTTCTACTTTAAATTATTCAGCATTAGAAGAGAACCATGCTAAATGGGTGATAAATTATGAAATGATTAGAGGCCCGGTGAATGAAATTCAAGCACCAGTGTCATCCCACAGCTTGACCTGCGCCCTCATGCAATCTGGGACCCCTTGGGAGTTATGGGACTGCCAGGTTATTGAAGGGACAGAACAGAACTGATAGCTGTGTCTCTAACTCCTCTCCCAGTAAAGCCACAGAATGTATCAGTTACTCAGCCTGCCATTATCTCAGCCAATGTGGAAGCGGGGGAAACTAGCCCAAGACCAAGAGTATGCTAGCCACCCCCCTGTCTTTGTCTAACCAGACCCTAGCTGCACCCTGCCTTTGCGTCACTAGCCCCCGGCCCTCACTCAACCAACCAGAATCGGCCAAATCAGTGGTCCCAGTGTGCCCCCACACCCGACCCCAAGCCCTATAAATTCGTTGTTCCCTTGGGACTTGGGGCTCTCTCTTGTATCCAGTAATGGAGGCATGGGGGGGACCAAGTCCCGGGCTTGAATAAAAGACTCTATGTGTTTGCATCGGACTCTGTTCCCTAGTGGTCTCTCTTGGGGGATCTTGAAATCTGGGCAAAGCATTTAGGGGCTCGTCCACGACCCCCAAGACTCACGAGGAACCCTGATCGGGAGAGTTTGACTGACCACGGTAAGTGTCTGTGTGTTGTCTATTCTATTTAGTGTGTTCTGTCCTGTGTGAGCTCACTTCTGAAATCTCTATTGCCCGTAAAGGCCTAGGTGGACTCACTGGGGGGCCACGGGGGAGGAGGAGGCAGGGGACGCACCGATCCTCCATCTGGAGGGGCCAAGAAACCCCTCAATCTGAGACGAGTGGTGCATGGCCATTGTCTAATCTGTAGTTTTGCTTCCGCGGAGCCGGAAGTTTGTTTTGGTTTTGCTTCCCTAGAGTTGGAAGGCTGTATTTGTCTGTGTTTGTATTTTTTTTCTGTTTTCTGTGGACTTACTGGACGGACGTTATGGGACAGACTCAAACTACTCCTTTAAGCATTATGGTCACTTTAAAGTCATGGATTTGGCCAAACCTGCTTGCCAGCCTCAGGTGTGGTTTTGCAGAACTGCTGGGAACTTGGGACCTTGCAGCTTACTGAATTCAAATGATAAAAACACTTATGTCTTGCATTTTTGAAGTTTATTCTTAAAAATGTTACTGAATGAGAAATGCTGAATATTTGCCAAAAGTTTAAGGTTCGGATTGATTGGGAAAAAATGTGTGTTGTGGTAGCTAAATGCCTTTGCTGAATGAATGTTTGGTGAAAGTATGTGAATGTGGAGGGTTTGGGCCTGCCCTCTCCTCTCCTTTGTGTGGCTCCACGACTTCGGTCAGGTGGGCAACTGAGTAAGGATCTGTGAAAACAGGTCACCCCCTCCCTTGTCTGTCTCTCCTCACTGATCATCATGAGGTCGGGACAAAGTAAACCTGCTGTTCTCAATTACATGTTAAAAATTTTTTTTAAAGGGGTACAGTAGAGATTGTGGAATTGGATGAATGCCGAAATACTGAGGAAGCCTGAATGAACAGCTGTTTGTTTGTGTGGGACTAGCCAATTTGCTACCGAGAGGGGGGACTGGACGCAGTCTTAAGTCCTCTGGTAGGTTCTCACCAAAAGGTTGGTCGAGAATTCTGTTCTGGGACATGGGTGCCAGGAGTGCCCCCATGCCCGTCTGGGGAATTGGGCATTGTTTTGTTTATCTGCTCAGCTCCAGTCTGGGCTAGTCTACTGAGAGAGTGTGAATACGAATGTTTTGTCTATATTGGCTGCTCATTACTAGTCTGTGTGAAGTGAAAGTTACTTTGATTTATTTTGCATTTCTGTTAATTCAACTGGCTGAACATTTGGACTGGACCCGCGATGGGCTGCAAGAATCTCTAGCAGTTCTCACAGTCTTTTGCTCGCCATTACAGAAGGAATCAGCCCACTTAGTTAATATAAATTTCTGTCTATCAGTTGCTCTTACCTGGGTTGTAAATCCCTGTAATTCCAAGATTGCTTAGTTCTGAGATTGCTTATAAAAGAGTAAAAGAGCAAAAAATCTGTGAGGAAAAGCAGCCTGGGCTGAGATAAGTGGGGTTGGGGGGGGGGGGGCGTTGGCAGTTATGCTGCTGGCTGCAAACCTAACAGGTCTTATCAATGAACTTCAAGGTTACAAAAAATAACTGTAAGCACAGTCTTTCTCTGCCCTGGTTTGTTCTTTTAACCCCTCCAATGCTGAATCAAACCGATACCTGTT
This sequence comes from Myotis nattereri, assembly GCF_964212035.1. NCBI lineage: Eukaryota > Metazoa > Chordata > Mammalia > Chiroptera > Vespertilionidae > Myotis > Myotis nattereri. The sequence goes on along the minus strand of NW_027669633.1, from coordinate 12,262 downwards.
CTTAGTTTTATCACAAAATGTCTAGATAAATCTTAAGAGTAAAAGTACATTTAAAATACGTTCATAAATTTTAATCTAAAATTGCTGAATGTTCACTTTTGGTAATCATTAAAGGATTAAGGTTTCTAAGAATAAAATAAAACAACTGAACTCCCGCTAGAAAAGCGGAGGAGGAACAAAGCTAGAATCCGCAGCCCCCCTGGTGATTTAGAACTGTTTGCCAGGCAGACTCAGCCCCTGAGAGTCAGGTCAAAGAAGGGGCGTGGGGGTGGGGCTGAATGCCTGAGCTGCCTGCAAGGCCAGGAAGCTCCTGGTGGAGAAGAAGTGGCGTGCGTGCGGATCAATGAGAGCCTACAGGAGCTGCAGCAGCTGCTGGCAGGCACTGAGGTGCAGGCTAAGCTGGAGAATGCTGAGGTGCTGGAGCTGAAGGTACAGTGCCTGCTGCGGGAGTGCTGCAGGGCAGAGCTTGCAGGTGCCAGCAGCTGCAGGCAGAAGCCAGCAAGCACTTCACTGCCAGCTACATCCAGTGAACCCCCTGCTTGAGTTCATACCACTGCAAAAGGGCAGTGGCTTCCTGGATTTGCTGGGGGAGGCTCTGGCTGGGTCCCTGGGAGACCCTAGGCGGAGCAGCTGGCTCACAGGAGGGACTGATATCCCCTTCTAGTGCACTCCCTGGAAGGAGGCCTGGTTGCTGCTCTGCCACGAAGGAAACTGGTAAAAAGGCAAAAAACAGGGCACTAAGCGTTAACAAAAAGGCACTCTCCCTGGACCTGGAAGCCATCAGGACTTTGAAATTCTCCAAGAGAGGAGGAGTCTGACTCAGAGACTGGCTGAAACCTCGTTGGGTTAGAAAAACCGGAGGCTGCATATTGAACTGATAGACTCCCTTTTTCTGGGCAGAGGTCCAAGCCCAGTTATATAGGGGTTAAACTACCTGTGTACAGCAAAACAACTTTCTCCTGTGCCATAATCCATTTTAAGAAAATTGAATGCATGATAGACCAGTATGCTGGGACAAGTAAAAGAGGGAAACTGAGCAGAAATCCTATCTTCCCTAAACCAATGACACTTGGAAGTAAATGCTTTGCATTTGCCTCCCTAAACAAAGGTTAAATCGTGTATGTCAATCTGATTAGTGTCATTTGTTGTCCACACACAGGGACAAATGAAGTTAGAAAATAAGCCTTATTTTGATTAGTTCTTTTATTCAGGAGGAGCCAACCCGGTCCATCCCTGCTACATGAATGATTAAATGTATGTTAAGGAATTTTAAAATTGCTCAAACCTCACTGCCTTGGGTCCAGTTCTGCGTGTGTAAGAAGGGACAGAGTAGTTTAGTTGCAGGCCAGAAGAAGCTGGCAAGGCCATCCAAACCACCCAGCCACTATTGGCCAGAGCCGCCTGAGGCAGACCTCCTCGGATTGGCAACAGCTGACTCTGACTAGGACAGACTGGGCTTTTTCCAACTGGGCCCCCATGAGCCGATGGTCAAAATGAATATCGGGGGCCAGACTGTGAACTTTATGATTGATATAGCGGCAGAGCACTTGGTAGTTACTCAGAAGGTAGCTCCCCTCTCAGGACAGGAAGTCACTATTATTGGAGCTACCGGTACGGTACCACAGCTGCAGACTGTTCTGCCGCCCCTGCTGATATCAGTTAGGTGGCCATCAGGTGGTTCATGAATTCCTATATTTACCAGTTGACCTGGTCCCTCTAATGGACAGAGACCTTTTAGCCAAAATGGAAGCAGAAACCACTTTTGCCCCGGATGGCTCAGCACAGCCTTGCCTAGGTGAAGAAACCTCTCCTATGATCCTGTCCTTAGCAGTGCAGAGAGAGAAAGAATGGAGACTTTATACCCCCCAGCCAAAAGCCCCCACATCTATTCTTGTCAGGCCCCCATCAGGGGACTTGGGCAGTGTTCCTATTATCTGCCAAAATTCCTAATACTGTAAAAGTACTTGTTCACTGAAAAGGTGTAAATGTGGATGTTTATTTGATGCTTATATGTCTACTTAGGTATAAATATTTGTAGATAAGTAGAACCCCCGGTTAATTTTCTGGCGTATTCTGGAGCAGCCTATTCAGTCTTGACAGAGCCAATGGGACCAGTAACATCTAAGAAGACAACAGTTCTAAGAGCCACGGGACAAACTGCCTTTTTCCTTGTACATCAAAGAGGACTGTGGACCTCAGAACGAACATGGTAACTCATTCGTTTCTAGTCATGCCAGAATGTCTGTACCCCTTACTTGGACGTGATCCCTTACAGAAGTTACAAGCCACCCATAAGCTTGTTCGAGATGCCCTGCCATTGCCACCTCAGACTCTGTACATCCTTTCCAGCCTGGGGACTCGGTGTGGGTAAAGAAGTTCACGACCCCAGGACTCACCCCAACTTGAAAAGGACTATACCTGCAGAAAATTGTATAATAGACTCAGATGATGCCTGCATCTTCATAGACATGGCTTCAGAAAGACAAGGACAATTTTACCTTATATAGAAAGGTCAAAGAGTGGACTTTAGTCACCTCCATAAAATGTTTGTATAGCCGTTCCATATCTCATGTTTAGTAGCGGAGGATTTAGCTGCCTGAAGCGGCCATGGGGCCAATATTATGTTTCATTGTATTAATATGTTGTATTAACCTTCAATTCTCTTACAGATTTAAATATAGCTGTAGCTGTGGACCAGTGATGGTCTACAGTCCTTGGTAGTCTTTGGGAATAACTGGCAAGTGTCCAGTCTCCCACACTGAGGGACATTGTTATAGCTATGTGTTAGCTGTCCTGGAAGGGGACTATATGGGATGAACCCCAAAAGTAAAGGGTGTCTGGCTGCCAAGTGGGCAGATGCCCAACTGGGCAAAGAAGAATACCCATCAGGTTTTGGTCTCTATTGAGAAAAAGCTGACAGTTGGCAGCCTGTGTACTGTATTACAGGCCTGCCTGACCATGCCCATGTCAGGGATGGTACAAACCTCGGCTGTAGAGAGCTGGGAAAGCCCTATTTAGAATGGAAGGTCTGAGGCATAGTTATACATTTTTAAAAGACTGACAAGAAAAATCAGAAGCTCTTAGAGCAGATCAGTATGTTTTTCTCCTCATATAATTCCTCTGAAATCTGGCAATGCTTAATAAGTCATGGCAATACATTTCTTTGCATGAAATCAATAAGACCGGTTTTCAGTAGTGATTTAATTAACCGGAAACTTTGTCTGGAGTATCATGTTTTAAAGAAACCTGTCTGAGCTCTGAAGACTTGAAGCCAATAAGAGTGCGACGGAGAAAGCCTGATATCCTGCTTGGGAGCCCTGAAGATGGCTGGCACTGGAGCATCAGGCCCATGCCCTACCATCAGTGGTGGTTGGTAAGAGTAGAAGGGGAGCAATAAGGATGCCTCTGTGTCCCTGCGGAACCCCCACACACTCTGGACTGCAACGAGTAGGAGGGCTACTGATATGGGCCTTAAAGCCTAGAGCAAGGGCTCAGGTGGAGTTGCTCCTGGTGAGGGATTCACCTAACGCAGCAGATACTGCGGGCAGGCCTGATGGCAGTTGGATGGCTTGGCTTCCTGGCCCTACGGGTCACATTAAGATTCAATCATGAAATTCCAGCAAGGATAATCAGTTACCATTCTTGTTGTGTTTATGCAAACATCAGGCCAAATTAAATACAGTAGATAAATTGGTCTTGATTTGGCTTTTTGATAGCCATAGAGGACTTTAAGAAGAAAAATCCTATTTCAATAGAAGTTGTTAAAGCTTCTTTCCCTTCCACCAAACCATTTGTTATAGTTTGTCTCTGCCAGGTCACAAGCCCAGCTCCTTCTGTGCCCAGGACAGCAGGGAGCCTGAGTGGAAGATGACCTCTAACCAGACACACCCGCTGCAGATCACCCTCAAGAAGACAGCGGACCTCGGCAGACCCCTTGCAATCCTCCTGATGCTGTTGGCTTTCGGCCCTTGCATTATTAACAGACTAGTCCAATTTGTCAAGAAGTATATAAAATTAATTCAGTTGATAGTTCAGTCCGTCTCATGATTGAGCCGGAAGTTCCAAGACAAGGGGGGAATGAAGGGACAGAACAGAACTGATAGCTGTGTCTCTAACTCCTCTCCCAGGAAAGCCACAGAATGTACCAGTTACTCAGCCTGCCCTTATTTCAGCCAATGTGAAAGTGGGGGAAACTAGCCCAAGACCAAGAGTATGCTAGCCACCCCCCTGTCTTTGTCTAACCAGACCCTAGCTGCACCCTGCCCTTGTGTCACTAGCCTCCGGCCCTCACTCAACCAACCAGAATCGCCCAAAACAGTGGTCAGAGTGTGCCCCCACGCCCGACCCAAAGCCCTATAAATTCATTGTTCCCTTGAGACTCGGGGCTCTCTCTTGCATCCAGTAATGGAGGCATGGGGGGGGACCAAGTCCCGGGCTTGAATAAAAGACTCTATGCGTTTGCATCGGACTCGGCTCCCTAGTGGTCTGTCTTGGGGGATCTTGAAATCTGGGCATAATAGTTAGGTCTGACATCTCCTGAGGGATGTAGCAGTGCACGAAATGGCAGGCAGCTGGACAGGAACCGAAGCTAGAGCCAGGTGCTCCGTTCCTGCTCATCCAAGCCCCACTCCACCTGCCACCACCAATTGGTAGCACTGTGGCATAGGCAGCGAAGGCTCCTGCTGCCACAGCTGCACTCTCCAGGTATGAGCCTGGCTTCTGCCTGAGCAAGGGTCCCACTCTGGGAGCTCCCTGGCCATCAGGGGGAAGATCCTGTGTTGAGCATCTGCCATCCCCTGGTCAGTGTGCATCATAGCAACGACTCATAAGGGTCCCTTAGGCTTTTGGCCCAATAAAACCTTACTATTCACAGATGACATCTTGCCACTATTAGAATACTAGTGGCCCTATTTAATTAATTCATAATTAATTAATTAATTAATTAATACTAAGGAAATACTAATTAATACTAAGGAATTAATGAGAAGAAATATTGTAATGCCGCTATTTGCCCTTTCTCTATAATAGAAGTGTCAACCAAATTCAGGATTGACCATGACAAATTGAAACACATGCATGCAATTGGCGCCAGCAAGAGCTGCATATGTTTCGCACATGGGCAGGTCAACCTGGAGTGACAGAGAGATAGCGAGAGGGTGTGAACTTGCTTAATTAGACCTGCTGTCTGAGTTAGCTAAATTTTTTCCAACCCAGTGAAGCAGCGCAACTTCTCTTTCAGGTAATTGTCCACAACACAGCAGTAAATTTCAACACAAAGCAGATTATTATTGTAGCTCACCCAGGGAGAACAAAGAGTAAACCATTTAACTGCAGCAGTGTTTGAATATATTCTTCACAGTGGGAAAACCTGAAGTCATTTACAAGTTCCATCATTTCTTCCTTATTTTCAGTCAGGTCAAGTTTCTAAGCTTTCTAAATCTCTGTTTTCTGGCTAATGAAGAGAAAATAGGATGACACTGAGTCTACCATCTACCTATTCCATGACTCTGTTAGGATCAAATGACACATGGGAAAATGCTTCACAGATATTTGGTTAGTGTAAAATATTCCCACCTGGCTGTAAACCAAGTCGTGTTCCAGGACTGAAGAAACTGCAAGGAGGTGAGTCGCTGGGGAGAGGAAGCCGGGCATTGCTACATGATGTCATTACCCAGATGGACACTTAGCATATTTGCCTTTTATAAATGTAGATTGCCAGTGCACATCATGTATACTGGCTGTGGGTCTGATGGTCACAAAGACATACAGTCAGTCACTCAGTCTTTTATATGTAGAGAGGCCCGGTGTACAAAAATCTGTGCACTCGAGGGGGAGGGTGGGTCCCTTCAGCCCGGCCTGTGCCCTCTCGCAGTCTGGTACCCCTTGGGAGATAACGACCTACTGGCTTAGGCCTCCTCCCAGGAGGCAGAGGGCAGGCCCAAATCCTAGGTGCAGCCCCTGGTCGGGCTCAGAGCAGGGCTGATTGGGGAGTTGGGCGCCTTCCCCTGTCACGAACAGAGAGGGCGGATAGGGAGTTTGTGACCCCGCCCCCTGTCACACACAGAGCCGCAGGGCAATCAGGGGGTTTGGGCGCTGCCCCCTGTCATGCTGATCCCGGTGCCAGGAGGCCTCGCGGCTCGGCTGATCCCGGTGCTGGGAGGCATATTACCCTTTTAGTATATAGGATAGAGGTCTGGTGCATGGGTGGGGGCCGGCTGGTTTGCCCTGATGGGTGTCCTGAATCAGGGTGGGGGTCCCCACTGGGGTGCCTGGCCTGCCTGGAAGAGGGGATGATGGCTGTTTGCAGCTGGTCAGACACCCTTCAGGGTGGGGGTCCCCACTGGGGCTCCTGGCCAGTCTGGATGAGGGGCTGAGGGCTCTTTTCAGGCTGGCAGGTGTCTGAAGCTCCCAATTGCTCCTTTTTTCCTTTCCTTTTTTATTCTGGGCCAGCTTTAGCTCTGAGGCTTGGCTCCAGCTCATAGGTCTCGGCTGCTGAAAGCAGGTATATGGTTTGTTTTGGTTCTATAATCGAAACACTGTTTCAACTCTAGCTCTGAGATCCTGGCTGGCTGAAAGCAGGTTTCTGGGGTTTTGTTTAGCTTCTATATTTGTAACAATGTTTCAAACTGCAAGCTCAGAGACCGGCAGTGGCAGGCGGGGAACGTTGGAGTCCTCTGTCACTGAAGCAAGCAAGCCTCATGTTCGCTTCAACCCTCCTGGCTGCCGGCCGCCATCTTGGCTGGCAGTTAATTTGCATATCACCCTGATTAGCCAATGGGAAGGGTAATGGAGGTACGGCTAATTACCATGTTTCTCTTTTATTAGATAAGACTAGAGGCCCAGTGCATGAAATTCATGCACGGGGGTGTCCCCTCAGTTTAGCCTGTACCCTCTCCTATCCGGAACCCCTTGGGGAATGTCAAGGATCACGCCTAAACTGGCAGTCTGATATCAATCTCACAATCTGGGACTGTTGGCTCATAACTGCTCACCTGTATCCTGCCTGATTGCCCCTAACTGCCCCACCCTGCCAGTCTGATCATTCCTAACCACCTCTGCCTGCTGGTCTGGTCAGGCCTAATTACCTCCCCTGCCAGCCTTGTCATCTCCAACTGCCCCCTCCACTGGCCTGGTCGCCCCTCACCGGCCACCCTGCTGGCCTGGTTGCCCCACGCAGCCTGCTGTTCAGTTTTTTTGTTGTCCCTCACCAGCCCTCCGGCTGGCCTTATCTCCCCACACAGACTGCTGTTCAGTCATTTGGCCATCCCTCACTGCTCCCCTTGTCTGCCTGGTCACCCCACGCAGCTGCTGTTTGGTGGACAAGTGGTTTCGGTCATCACAGTCACTGGCTTTTTATATATATAGACTAAAGTCCAGGTGCACAAAAATTTGTGCACTCTGAGGGTTCCCACCACTCGTCCTATGCCCTCTTGCATCTGGGACCCCTCGGAGGAAGTCCACCTGCTGGCTTAGGCCCACTCCCTGGGCAATCAGGCTCAAGTTGGCAGTCAGACATCCCTCTGGCTGCTCAGCAGCCCTCGGGGGATGTCAACTTACCATCGGGGAGCAGATCTATGCTCCAGTTGGACATCCTTAGTGCTGCTGAGGAGGTGGGAGGGGCTCCTACCACCACCGCGGTGCTGGCAGTCATTAGCCAGGCTTGTGGCTGAGCACAGCCCACCCTGTAGGAGTGCACTGATCACCAGGGGACAGCTCCTGCATTGAGGATCTGCCCCCTGGTGGTCAGTATGTGTCATAGTGACCACTCATTCCCAGTCATTCTGCTGTTAGGGTCAATTTGCATAGTAACCTTTTATTTTATAGGATAGAGGCCTGGTGCACAGGTGTGGGCCTACTGGTTTGCCCTGAAGGGTGTTGCAGATCAGGGTGGGGGTCCTGCTGGTTCCCCTGGCCATCTTGGGTCAGGGGCTGCTGGGTGTTTGCAGGCTCATCACACTCCCTTCAGGATGGGGGTGCCCACTGAAGTGCCTGGCCAGCCTGGATGAGAGGCTGATGGCTCTTTCATGCTGCTCAAGCCCCACCCCAGTGGAGACCCTAACTCCATGAAGGTTTGGCCAGCCTGGGTGAGGGCCTGAGGGCTGCTTTTAGGCTGGCCAAGACGGTGGCGATGGAAGCTCCCAGCCTCTCCTCTTTTTTTTTTATATTCTGGGATTTATTTACCTAGTATAATTGAAAATTTGTAGCCTTGAGTGTAGCTCAGAGCCAGCCAGGGCGGGCGGGAGGCTTGGCTTCCTCCATTGCCAGGGGAAACCCAAGCCTTCTGCTCACTCCAGCTCCGAGGCCACCACCAGCTTAAAGCAGGAATCTGGGATTTATTTATCTTCTATAATTGAAAATTTGTTGCCTTGAGTGGAGCTCAGATCCGGCCATGGCAAGCAGGATGCGTGGCTTCCTCCATCACTGGGGCAACCAATCCTCCTGCTCACTCCAGATCCGTGGCTGCCACCTGCCTTATTGGTTGGGTTAATTTGCATATAGTCACTCTGATTGGCGGGTGGGCATGGCTTAGGTGTAGTGAAGGTACGGTCAATTTGCAAGTTTGTCCTTTACTAGTGTAGACTAGAAGCCTGGTGCTCAAAAATTTGTTCACTCGGGGAGGTTCGTCAGCCCAGCTTGTACCCTCTTGCAGTCTGGGACTCCCTCGGGGGTTGTCCACCTGCTGGCTTAGTATGTCCACCTCAGCTGGAAATCAGACATCCTTCTGGCCACCCGAGAACCCTCAGGAATGTCCACCTGCCAGCAGGGAGAATGTGTAAGCTGCAGTTGGACAACCTTAGCAGTGCTGAGAAGGCTGGAGAAGCTCCCAAAACCACCACTTCGCTGGCCCCCATCAGCCTGGCTTGTGACTGAGTAGAGCTCCCCCTGTGGGAGTGCACTGACAACCAGGGGGGCAGCTCCTGCATTGAACATCTTCTCCCTGGTGGTCAGTGTGTGTAATAGTGATCAGTCATTTCCAGTTGTTCTGCTGATAGAGTTAATTTGCCTATTACCCTTTTGTTATATAGGACAGAGGCCTGGTGCACCAGTAGGGGCTGGCTAGTTTGCCGTGAAGTCCCGGATCAGGGTGAGGATCCTGCTGGTATGCCTGGCCAGCCAGGGTGAGGGGCTGAGGGCTGTTTTTAGCCCCCTGGTGACCAAATCTCCCAGACTCTCCTTTTTTTAGTTTTTGGGGGATTTATTGTTTTTGAGAGGGTAGTTTATAATTGAAACTTTGTAGCCTTTATCGGAGCCCTGGCCCAGAGTGGTCAGGTGGGAAGCTTTGCTTTCCTCATCGCCAGGGGAAACCCAAGCCTCCTATTTGCTCCATGTCTGTGGCCACCGCCATCTTAGTTGGGTTCATTTGTATACTTCCTCCCGATTGGCTGGTGGGCGTGTCTTGTGGGTGTAGCAGAGTGATGGAATGATGGTTGATTTGCATCTTTCTGTTTTATTAGTGTAGACTCGAGGCCTGGTGCACAATATTTTTGCACTCTGAGGGGGTCGCTCAGCCTGGCCTGTCCTCTCTTTTGGTCTGGGACACCTCGAGGAATGTCCACTGCTGGCTTAGGCTCACTCCCCAGGGTACTGGGCCTAAACTAGCAGTCAGACATCCTTCTGGCAGCCTGGGGTGTCCACTTGCCAGTGTGGAGTAGGCCTAAGCCGCAGTCGGACATCCTTAGCGCTGCTGAGGAGGCAGGAGAGGCTCCAACCACCACCGCTGTGCTGGCAGCCATCAGCCAGGCTTGTGGCTGAGCAGCACTCCCCCTGTGGGAGCACAGTGACCACTGGGGGCAGTTCCTGCATTGAGCGTTTCACCTTTGGTGGTCAGTATGTGTCATATTGACCAGTCATTCCCAGTTGTTCTGCTGTTAGGGTCAATTTGCATATTACCCTTTTAGTATATAGGATAGAGGCCTGGTGCATGGGTGGGTGCTGTCTGGTATGCCCTGAAGGTTGTCCCGGATCAAGATTGGGGCCCCGCTGGCATGCCTGGCCAGCCTGGGTGAGGGGCTGAAAGCCATTTTCAGGCTGGCCACACCCCACGGCTTCCCAAGCTCCCAGACTCTCCTTGAATGGAAACCAGCGCTGGCTGGAAGCAGATATTGGGGATTTATTTATCTTCTATAAGTGAAACTTTGTAGCCCTGAGCAGAGCCCATGACCAGCCAGGGAATACGGGAAGCTTGGCTTCATCCATCGCCTGGGGAAACCCAAGCCTCCTGCTTGCTCCAGCTCCGTGGCTGCTGTCATCTTTGTGACAGAGTGATGGTTAATTTGCATATTGTTTTTTTATTAGATAGGATATGTAGATATACCCAAGTGCACAACAAGAGCACAAGGCTTGTCCTCTGTCCAAAATGTTTTTGAAAGTACACCATGAAATGTTTTTAGATAAGTGAGGAAGTTGATTTTGAAATTGAATGTGCATTACTTGGCATATTATGGACTTCCGGGAGCAATGGAAAGTGTTTTCACCGAGATGCTAATAATTCAATACTTGCATAATGAAGGAATTATTAGTGCATATGTGAAAGTGCATGGTGAGTGAGTGTAGCAGGACGATTAAGAAGCTTTTAGTAATGTCGAACAGAGATTGTGAGAAAGACAGTGCAAAGTAGAGAAGGAGAAAAGTTGACAAATGCTTGTCAAGATATAGGAAGGCACTGATAAATATGTACGTGGACATCATGGAATTTGCTGGCACTATGTTCAGGGGTGGACAGGTTTCTCCCAATGATGGTAATTTAAGAAATTAATGAAGATATAGAGCTAGGACAAGAAGTCAAAAGATAATACATTCCAGAATAACATTCTATAGCTCATTTAACCATGAGCTCATTGGAGTCTTAGAGGAAAAGTAAACATTTTCACTGAAAGAGGAAATAAAGTGGTGCTTTGAATAGTTGCTTTTTCCTTAAAACATTGATCTCCATTGTGATACCCTCACGTAAGTATTTGTCATTTACAGGACCGCTGTCATGTGTGAGAGAGAATTATGCAGGCGTTCCTTGCAAAGAGAAAACCCCTTCCAGGAGAAATTACCATTTGTCTCCAAGAAATGATGATGGCACTACTAGTTATAGGTAACCGGCAACAAAACATAAGGACACCTAATATATGCTAGGTACTGTTGTTGGTGAGGTGAAATTCATCTATCATAACACTAAATATTTACCATTGACCAAATAAGTAGCATGTAGTATATTCAGAGTCCTAATTTCCATTATTTCCAACAGCAGCCAGACCTTGTCACCTTTCTGTTCCTTGTGCACAGGACTCCAGTTGTTCTAAATCCCCAACATTTCCTGATGTTTTCCTCTTCAAACATTGGAACCTACTTAGGAATAAAGTATCTCATTTTAGTTGATTGGCACTTCCCTAATGACCCATCCTTTCATGAGCTTGTTAGCTGTTTGTGTATCTTCTTTGGAGAAATGTCTCTTGAAGCCTTCTGCCCATTGGCATTTTCCTATCTGTGTAGTCAGAGTGTGTCCCTGTTCTGTATCTTAGAAGGTGATTTCAAAATACTTCTGCTTTATTTCCTTCAGTTATTCCGGCAGAGGTGATCTAGGTTCCCGAGTCAGGAAGCATTATGGCCCACCATCTAGGGAGGATGCACACTGTGACCATGGCCTTTCAGGTTCTGGAGATGAGCACTCCTGTAGGAGACACAGGTGTTTAAAAGCCTTCTCTCTTTTTATCTAGTAGCACACTGCAGTTGTTAACTTGGACAAAATTAATACCGTGTTTTTTTAACGTAGTGATTGTGATGGCTGTGGCAGCAGTCCTGGTAGATATTATTCTGAATATCGAACTGGAGGCTCTTACAGAGGTTCCTATGAGAGCTATGGTAAGTGTCCAGACAGACTGTGTGTAAGTGACAGGATTGGATTTAACAGGCCGCCTTGTGATTTACTCTAATTTTACTTCCATTTGCACAGGGAGGACTATATGCAGTATGGGCTTTGTTTTATCTGGGAGGTCTTGTTTTCTTTTGTTAGCAGCTCATTTGGAACAGTGCAATTCTTTCAGGGGTGAAGGATCACACTCATTTATTGTCTTTATTAAAGAAACAAAGTACAACTTTTTTTTTTCTTTTTTTTTTCTCACCTGAGGATATATATCATTGACCTCGGGAGAGTGGTACGGAGGGAGTGGGGCTGAGAGAGCTCTACATCAATGTGAGACAAATACTTTGTTTGGTTTCTTCATGTACAGTCCCCATCCAGGGACAGGAATGGACCCTGAAAACCAGGGTCATG